>NW_024426552.1:12552897-12593917 GCF_017311325.1 Ursus maritimus
TCTTTCTTTCTTTCTTTCTTTCTTTCTTTCTTTCTTTCTTTCTTTCTCTCTTTCCATTATGAGTAGGCTGCTAGGAAGACTCGTGTATATCTCTTTAAGTGAACTTGATGTTTATTTCCTTGGAAGATATATCTAGGAGTTGATGTATCATAGGTCACATCGAACCTTTTAAATAATACCATGTAGCAACTTTGGACGTCAGACTCTTGCCCCCTGCAGGGTCTGTTGTGTTGTTTTAGTGGCTTTTCTGAATTAATCCTGTAAAGTCTGTATTCTTCATCACGGATGGCCAGGAAGTCTCTGCTCATTTAGCTTGGTGATATGGCCATGATGGGACAGAGGTTCCTTAAGTGTCTAGAACCAACGAGTCTCCCGAACTTTGCGGGGAGCTCTGGGTGTGTACTGGGGGGGCAGCCCTTCAACACTCAGACAGGCAGTTTACAACTTGCCGCAGCCTTCCCTCCCTGCTTGCACAGAGCCTCACGTCAGTCGGAGGTGAGAGCTTAAGGCCTTCTCAGTCTTTCCTGAGTGTGACACAGTTAGGGGCATGCCTACCACCCTATGCATGTGTGTGGCTTTCTAGAAGCCCGGGGATATGTTGGAGCTTTTCAAAACCCCCTGTGAGTCACTCATGCCCTAGCTTTTTCACTTCCGCTTCTTGGTTGGCCTATTGTTCAGTGCACCACTCGTCTACCTCATTCCACCATTTTTGCTGACACCCCCCACCAGGCCATTTTTATGACGATGGCACCACAAAGTCTTGGAACTTCATCTTTGAATGTTAGACTTTTTGTCGTAGTCTAGATTTTAGTATTCCATCTTGCTGTCTCTGTGTGTACATGGAAAACCTACCATCAAAACAACTTATACTAAACTGTGTCTCTCAGTTTTGGGTTCAGATGTCAGATCACTGTAATCATGGGACAAAATCATCACCTGTCAGAGAAACAGGGGACTAACGGCTACCCCAAATAAGCCGGGAGCCTCCTCCAGAGCCTCTGTAAGGCCAAGGGCATGAGTAATGGGGCAAAAAAGAAAGACAGCGGTTAATTTTATGTGACAACAAAAAGGCTCTGCCTTCAGCCTGCTTCTGCCTTCCCCCTAGAGCTCCCTCTGAGATGGACAGCAACCTGCCCAGCGAGGATGACATATCCGGCCCCACCTTGACCTCATTTAAGTCCTAGACTATTCCCTAGTAAACATTATCACAAGGCCCAACCCACTCCCCACCTCACACCTCTACCCCTTGCCTCTGGGCCTACCGGGCTCCCGTTGTCTGGGAAATCAGGCTTGCTGGGAAGCCACTATCTTTCCTGTTCAGGAACAGCTAGTGGAGAAGCTTTTAGCAGCCAGGCCAGAGCCAGAGATGACTCTTAAATGCTGCCCTGCAGTCCTGCCCCTGTGAGTTTGGGTGGAACGATGATTCAGCTCAGACAAGGTGAATGCAGAGGAAGATGCCCCCTTGGGAGGGACAGCAGGGCGAGCCTCCGCAGCGGCCTGCCGACTGGCCCTGGCTGTGACCCTGCTTTGCAATGTCTCTTTCAGAAGCTTTCAAATCACATCAGGCTCTGGCCCTCGCTGACTTGACGAGCTGTGTCAGAACTGCCAAGAGCTCTTCCGCGTGGCCTCACCAAGTGGCCCAAGCCCCTTGGGAGTCAGTGTTTGCAGCCTTGCTTGGCCTGCTTTGCTCGCTCAGCCCACGCCACCTGCCTTCCCAGCGGCCCTCCCCCTCGCACGCAGAGTACCACGTGTTCCCCGAGGTGTCCTGGACCAGTGATCAGACAGGGGCCTGGGGTGTTCTCTGGGGTGGCTAGATCCCGTTCAACCAGTGGTCTCAGCCCTGGCTTCACATTACCATCATCTGGGGAACATTTAAGAACACGAAGGCCTGAATCCCACTCTGGGCCAATGAAATCAGAGCCTTGGGGAGAGAGCAGGAGAGTGACTTCCCCACTTTGCACAGCTAGGGGGTAGCAGAGCCAAGACTGTTCTGGGCATCCTGACCCTCAGCCCGGGCTTTTGGCACCATGACTAACTAGCCTGGCTGTTGTCTTCTGTGTTATTTCTGTACCTGCGTTTCCCCATCCGGACTCCTCTGACTCTAAAGACTTTTATCCCTGGATATGGAAATGGAGGTTTATGTGTTTCTGTTGGGTGGTTTTTTTGTTTGTTTGTTTTTTGTTTTTTAAAGATTTTGTTTATTTGAGAGAGAGAGAAAACGAGCAGAGGGGAGGGATAGAGGGAGGGAGAACCAAAATCCCCGCTGAGCAGGGAGCCCGATGCCGGACTTGACCCCAGGACCCTGAGATTGTGACCTGAGGATTGTCTGCTGAAGGCAGACACTTAACCGACTGAGCCACTGAGGCGCCCCTACTCTTAGGTATTTTTGAAAGCTTAATGGAAATCAGGCCATAGTTGTGAGTAGAACGCATAGGCTCTAAATGTAAATTGTTTGGAGGAAAAAAGCTTTTAAAACTCAAGAGCTGATAGAAGAAAATTAATAAAGGGGTCACTGGTCAACCTTTTTTTTTTTTTTTTTTTAAGATTTTTTATTTATTTATTTGACAGAGATAGAGACAGCCAGCGAGAGAGGGAATACAGGCAGGGGGAGTGGGAGAGGAAGAAGCAGGCTCATAGCAGAAGAGCCTGATGTGGGGCTCGATCCCACAACACCGGGATCACGCCCTGAGCCAAAGACAGACGCTTAACCGCTGTGCCACCCAGGCGCCCCACTGGTCAACCTTTTATACCTAAAAAAATAGGGTAGGCAGCATGGCACAAAACCATCCTGACTGTGACCCTTGTGACCTTGTCTAAATCCTAGGGGTCGCACCCTCCAGGGCTCTGGCCCGTGCATCTGGCACTGTCAGAAGGGTCAACGCAGACCATCTAGGTAAGGCCTTGACAGCTGCCAAGATGTGGCACTCTGGGCAAACCACCAGGGGACTGCCGAGCATTCTAGATGTCCCGACCCAGGGTGGAGGCTTCCAGGCCCTGCAGGTGGACGTGATTGCTATGCTCATCAGAGAAGAAACGTGGAGGAGTGCAAGGTCGAGGGCACGGGCACCCAAGGGAGTGAGAAGGTGAGGTCTTGAACACAATGAACGCTGCTGGTGAATGACAGGTGCTAGAAGAGAACAGGTGCAAAAAGTAATGAAGAGAGAACAGGAATGTTTTTTCCCATGCTCTCTGCGGTAGACCGCAAAATGGACACCAAACATGTCCATGTCCTCATCCCCAGAATCTGGGAACGATTGTGGACGATCTTGGGCCCAGTTTAATTACAAGCGTCCTTCTAGGGGGGAGGTGGGAGGGTCAGAGTCCGAGAGGAGATGTGACCAGAGTGGAGGTGGCCATGTACCAAGGGATACAGGCAGCCTCTTGAAGCCAGAAAAAGCAAGGAACTGGATTTTCCTCTAGTGATTCCAGAAAGAACCAGTCCTGCTCATACCTTGACTTCAGCCCAGTGAGACTGATTTTGGACTTCTGACCTTGAGAACGTTAGAAGAATTCCTCGTAACACTCATAATGCCTTTTATAGCTAAATGTGGGGTTTTTTGTTTAAAACCATGAGTGCTTGGCTATGGTCCACACCTGAAAGGTGGAAAGAGATATATAATGCAAAGAAACGCTCTCTCTTCTCCAGTCTCCCAGCCACCAGAGACTTCTCCTCCTTGGAAGGAACTGCAGTTGACCAGTTTCTTGTGGACATTTTCAGAGTAATTCTGTGCACACACGAACATGTATGCACACAAATGTACGTCGTGGGAAAGAACAGCATATTATACACAGTACTGTGCCCTTTCTTTTCCCACTTGATAGTATCACGGAGCTAATCCTGTATCAGGAATTGATTGTACGGGGCGATCCTTGTTTGTAACGGCAATGTTGATTTCCTTTGCACGCATGTCATTATTTACCCAGCTGTCATCTAGTAATAGACATTTAGGTTGTTTCCAATTTCTTTCCAGTTCAAAGGATACTGCGTTTTGTGTATGCGGGACGGCTCTACCAAAGGGCAGGTGTTTTTCTGTTTTGTTTTGTTTTGTTTTGTTTTTATTGGGCTAGATATTACCGAGTTGCCCACCTTTGAGATAGAAGGAATTCACACTCCCAGCAGTGGTGTCTGGACGTGTGTGTCCCAGGCCCCTGGCAACACAGCATGTCATCTGACTTGATGTTCTCTAACAGTTTGACAGGTGGGACCTGGGAGACCTTGAGCAACTCTGAGAATGGAGTCTAGAGAAGAACTGGGTCTTTGGGTGAGGGGCCGGCACCCCAACCTGGGAGCCTCCTGCCCGGTGTCCCCAGCAGCTGCACACCTACCTAGGCTATGGGGGCCCTCTGGACACGAGCCATCACTCTTTCTTCCCCGCTTGGCTTTCAGATCTCCTGGAGATGTGGGTGTGCGAACCTGACTTCTCCAGCTCTTTCCCGAACAGCATCCTTTATGGCTTGATAGAACTAGGGGCCTTGCCGCTGAGAAGCAAAGTCCAGGGCATTCAGGGACAGGACAGCAGCAGTGAGCTGCTGGGTGTTCCTGCACAGCCTGGCGTATAGAAAGACGAGGGCATGACTGCATTTTCAGGACACATTAAAGAAACGTCTTCTGATTGTTCTGCTTCTGACACTTATCAAGCCTCTCCTAGTGATCTGATTAACAACTTTATACAAGGGAAGATCATCCAGTTACTCAGACAAAAGACACACCGGGTCGCCTTGGTGTCGGCCTTCTCTCCGCGACTCGCCCCCTTTCTGTCCTGCCCCCGGCAGGTTTCTTTCGTGAGTCCCGTCGTCGGCCCATACTCACCCTCTGGTGAAAAGGCATTAGTCATTTTAGACCTCCTTTCTTACCAAAGACTTCGTATTTACCAAATAGTCCCCAGATGTCTCCATTATGCTGAAATCCGAGTGTGTATGGGGGTGGGGCACAGCTGCGGAGTCTCTTGGTGGGTATGGAGGTGCGGAGGGGTCGGCAGAGGAGAAAAAGGAGTCTCGGGTCTTACCAGATACTTCCGTAAAGCGGTTCTGTCAATGCAGATGGGGATGAAATCATGCAGTTTGGGCTACGCTCTTTGTACGTAGTATTCTGGTCATCTTTCTGTCCTTTTTTTTTTTTTGCTGTTGCAGCTTGCATTATGAAGACCCTCAGAAAAGTGTGTGGCCGAATGGTCAGCGGTAGGAACAGGAAACTCACAAAGAGAAGTTTCAAATCCCCCCCTCTAAAATAGATCCCCTTCTCAGGCTTCCATCACAGGCTGCTTGCCTGCTAGGATGTCCCTGAGAGCCAAGCTCAAAGGTGGCAGGGGCACTGCTGAGGGTACCTATCTCCCCGGCGCCTTGCAAACAGGGTCAGAGAGAGGTGGCAGCCGTCTCTAAGAGCAGATCCTGTCGTTGGGGGCTGGTGTCTGAGGTGCCAGTCAAAGAACACAGCTGGCTGGGGGTGCATTTAATTTCCTGATCGAAATTGATGAGAGAAGAGAGAGGTAAGATTTGGTGGAAGAGTTATACCCCGACTCCTTCATTTCTCCAATTAAAAATCCTGCCCGTTGGTTGGCCTGTGTGGGCTGCTGACTGGCTGGACAAAGAAGGGACAGCAGATTGTGTGTGAATTTAAGCCTCATCTTTGAAGGAATAACAGTCGATCCATGTTTTCGATGCCTCTATGAAAAATGAGTGGGTCATATTGTGGGCCTTCTCCCCCACCATGGAATCGGTAACACTCTGCGTTATCAGAGTCAGCATTTCTGCTCCTCACACTTTATTCCAGGTGTACAATGAAATTAATTTTCAGGAGACCTTTGCGTTTATGACAGCCTGGTGTCTCTGTTCAACGTACGGAATGAGGAGGGAGCAGAGCACATTAAAGTATATCAATCCCATCCAATCAACACTGTCAACTAAGGCCCTGCTTGGCTCAGTGTTAAAAATGCATGAGCACGGGCGCCGGGGTGGCTCACTGGGTTAAGCATCTGCCTTCAGCTCGGGTCATGATCCCAGAGTTCTGGGATCGAGTCCTGCATCAGGCTCCCTGCTCAGTGGGGAGTCTGCTTCTCTCTCTCCCTCTGTCTGCCACTCCCCCTGCTTGTGCTCTCTTGCTCTTTCTCAAATAAATAAGTAAAATCTTAAAAAAAAATGCATGAGCACATGGTTAGGCCATGCATGAAATAAATGTAAATGGCAAACAGAGCAGAGTTCATCTCTCTAGGTCTCCAAGGGTGAGCATCGAAACAATACCAAGATTCTTCTTTTCTGTCTCCTGATGATTTTTGTCTTCAAATTGCGGAAGCTATTTAAAAATAATTTCCAATATTGGTGAAGTGTAAAGATAATCATTGTAGTATGACCACTAATAATATCAATGAACACTGATCAGTGCTTATTATGAGCTAGGATTTTAAAAAACACTTTACACATAAAAACTCACTTAATTCTCGGTGGAATTCTATGAGATGGGGAGTATTATCATTCCAATTATAAGGTTAAAGAGACTGAGGCATGGAGAGGTTAAGGGACCTGCCTGAGGTCACAGAGCTAAGAAGTGGGAGCCAGAGCCTCCGAGTAGAGCCTTCGGAGCCACCCAACTTTCAACAGGGGACCCATGTTGGGCAGTGTCATTGCCTGGATGTCTCCCACAGCTGGAGAGGTAGGGGCAGGAGAATTTGGTTAGGAGTCAGCAACACCATTCCCCATTCTATGGCCTTGGGCGTGTTATGCAATTTCTCTGGGTTTTGATTTCTTTCACGGAACAATAAGGATGATGTTTCTTACCCCAAGCAGAATCAAAAAGATGGAATATAGTAATTTGGGCAAAAGAAAGCCCTTTTCTCGCTCTAGAATCCTAGGCAAGATGTTGGAGCTAAGACTCCACCCCCTCCTCTTCTGGGACTCTGTTAATTATGCAAGTGAGCCTGTGTGTTTGAGGAACAAAGATCTCAAAGGTCCATTTAACCTGTCAAAATCACAAGACTAAATAAACTTTGGCAAACTGTCCCTAAAATGCTTTAACATACGCTCAGCCTTTTGCGTGAGCAGCTCGCATCCCTCTCTAGGAGCCCATCCAGTTTTCACATGCTTTGATTCTATTTTTTCAGAGTTTATTATTATCAAGAGGATTCCATGAAAGGCAAGTAACTCTTCCAGCCACAGTGTATCAAATGAATTTTCCTTTTCATGAGCCTCCTTGCGTACATCGAGCGACTCCTTCCAGACGGACAACTTTGCTTTTTAAGCACCTGAATTTTTGCCTAAGAAGAGAATCTGACTAACAGCTGTGCCGTTTGCAACCACTTTAAACAAGGGAAGGTTGCCCATTGCTTGGCGCTGTCTCCTCCATTGGAAGAGACGTCTGGTGATGAGAAATGGGAGCACATGTTTCGGCCTCCAGAATGAGCACATGATGTCGTTAGAATTTACACGCCACCTACTGTCAACAAAATCGAGAGATGACTTAGGATGAACGACCCATTTATCCTGCGTTGTTAGAGAGGATCCAGAAGGTCCAATCTCATCGGTGATTCTTAGATTGTCGGGGGTCATGGAATTTTTGAGAATCTGATAAAGACTAAGAAGACTCGAGAAAAACGCATGTGTGCGTGTCTGCATGTCCATGGAAAGGTTTGTGCGCAATTTCAGGAGCCCCCAGATGAAGAATCGCAGAGAGGGAGAGAGAGAGAGAGAAAGAGGAGAGAAAGAGGAAAGAGAGAGAGAAATACACTAAAACGTCAACTAATGTGTCTTCTTTGTTTAACCCTTAAATCCAGTCTCGGACTTTAAGGCACATGCAGGACTGTCTACAGAGTTTGGAGGACCCGGAGCCAAATGAAAATGTGGGGGCTCCCTGTCAAAAAATTAGTAAGGATTCTGAGACGGCCGCAGCGGAGCATTAAACCAAGTGTGGGGTCCTTGTGCAAGGCTAGCACACCCGGGAAGCTGGCCCAGGGCGCACGAAGCCAGGAGGCACAGTGGGCCCTTCTGGTCTGCCTTGTAAACCATAGCCTTGTGAAATGTAATATCCTGCAGGAGAAATGTTTGGTGAACTTGGTATTATAATTGTCTTTTAAACTTTAACATGGTCTTCATAGTTCCTGTGGATGAAAAAAATCCAGCAAGAGCCAATCTGTTTCCCCACCGATGCCAACGCCGAACTGTTAGCAAGCAATCCGGCAGCAAGGTCCTCGGCCGACAGTTGGGGGCCGATGAGTGGCAAACACAGTGCTTGGTATCATGCGGCTCGACTAGGCCAGCTGCCCCGGGCTGTCTGAGATGTGTCACCTTTAAAGTCTGATGCTTAGAAAATGTGACCCTTTCACAGTTTTCTATTTATCAGAGTATCCCATACACACGCTGTAAAACAAATTCACATTTCCCAATGACTGCTATGGCAAACAGCTATCCTTTAACCTACAACCCTTTACTTTCCATCCTTCTTTCCAGGACTTTCAGCTCGAGGTGTGTGTGTGTGTGTGTGTGTGTGTGTGTGTGTGTGGCATTTACCGTCATTTTCCCGGATAAGCTGCTTGCCTGCAATTTTTGGATTTATCAGTTTTCCTCATTATCTGTTGACTTCTGGAAGCAGACATTTGTTATTTGCAGAGGCTTGATATTTTTTGAAGACTCCTCGTAGGTTGGTCATTTCCCGCATTCCCAAGATAGAAGCCATAAGAAATCGCGTTCTCAGCCTCCCTGACAGCTGGGTGCAGGAATGTGATTTAGACGTCATCGATCAGAGGCACCTGCTCAGATTTCGATTCTGAAGTGAGCACGTGAGGGAGGAGGCACGCGGAGGGAGGAGTCTTCTGGTGTCCATGGAGGTGCAGGTCTGGCTTTTGGGAGGCCAAAGGGGCAGAAGCTGTGACACACGGGACAGGGTGTCAGTGGCGTGAGGTACTGGCTGCAGCTTGGGGGCCAAGCACTGGAGACGGGGGCAACCCCCAGTGCAGCCTCTAGTATGTCCGACATTGCTCCCCGAGATTCTGAAGTGCACCTGCTATATCCTTGGACGACCTCATTTCCAGCTTCAACAAGCCAGAGGGAAGCCTGTTGTTTGCACCCAGAAGCCTTGATTTCAACCCCTGTGTGGATGCAATGGCTCTCTGACGCTCCTCCCCATCTCCCGTTATGCTCCCATCATCATTGTTGGTTAAATCGGTCTTCAGCATTTATGTTATTAGGACCTTGTAAATATTGTTCACTGCTGAGCCAATTTGCATATTATGTGCAGTAGGCTGTTGAAATGGACCCCCCTCTTTTTTTCTGTCAACCTAGGCTGCATCTCCAAGACAACAGATAGTAATGATTCCCACTTTCCAAAGTGAGGCATGGGGTCACCTAAGCAGGACTTACATGGAGAATTGAGTAACTAGATTTTGACCTTAGCTGACCACCCAGCTCCAGTCCGTGAAAAGGGGCTGTAGAAACCTAGGAAGCTGGGGATTAGATGAATATTTTTGGAGAGAGCCATCAGAATGCTGAGCACTGTGACACCAATACTCCCCTAGCCCCATCCCACACCAACACATATGGGAGTGATGGGCGGTACTTTCCCCCTCACCTGCAGCTTAGGGAAAGGGGCTTCCATGGGTCCCCTCGGAACCTGTTCCAAGGCTCCAAGAGTTCGAGGGGATCTAGTAGTGTCTGAATCACTCCTGAAAAATCTGAAGATAGACCTTGTGGTTTTGGTGGTAGGGACAAAAAAGGTGGCAACATTGGGGATACCCTGCACCCCCAGAGTTTGTCAGAGCAAAAGCTGAAGGACATGTCGCTTGGGCCAGATGGCCCACACAAGAGAGGTTGCCTGTGTCCAGTCTGGAAGAGCATCTTGCTCCTGAAAGGGGTAGACCTTGGATTCCCAGGAGCTGAAGGGGAAACAGTGGGTGGCCAGCCAGGGAAAGGCATTTGCCTCTGTCAAAAGAATTCTAGATAAGAAATTCCCAAGAATGGCTGGGGTGGGGTTATCTCTGCTCTCTCCCAAAGTGCCCCATTAGAGAGGCATCATCTCTAAATACACCCAGCTCAGAAATAGCTTTGCCATCTCATGATAGCACACATCAAAATAAAAGGGGGGGGGACCTTCTTATCCCCTTACTTCTCCCTTCTTCCCTCTGTTCTCACAATGAAAAGGCTAGAACTTTTGCTTAGCGAACTGGAAACAATGAGATGAAGCATAGGCCTGGTTTGTCCCCCTCCCGTGACAGTCAGCCTATCATAGACTTGAATAGTCAAAGGGGCACAGCTTTAAATTCAAGTGACATCCATACCATTAGATAGGTCTGGAAATTTCAGTTACTGAAATGAAGCATTTTTATGACTATAGATGACCAGAAAGCTTATAAATTATTTAATAAAGACATCCTTCTCCATACATATACAGATCAGAGGATTTGCTCTAGATTTCATTCAAACGGTGGGGTGAAAACTAGCTTCTGTGGGGTGGATTAAGTAGGGGGTGGGGAAGAAGAATAAAGTCGGGTAGTTTATTGGAGATGCGATCCCAGATGCCAAGAGTGATGGATCGGAGAGAATGACCTAGAAGAAGGAGAAGCCCATATAAAGGTGTGTTAGTGAAGTCATTGAGGTAAGCAAGGGGGGCTTAATTCTGCCAGGACTTCTGAGGCATATACGGAATGCCTCCCAGAATTGGCCATCGAGTGCATGGAAAGCAATGTCATTTATCGATCAACTTTTATTGTCCATCAAAAGGTGTACTTAAGGGTTGTTGCCATTTTATTTTATTTATTTTTTAATATTTATTTACTTGACAGAGAAAGAAAGAGCCCTGCGTTGGACTCCATGCTGGGCATGGAGCCTCCTTAAACTTAAAAAAATATATATTCTGTTTCCAACAGTGTCTCTAGAACTTGGGTTTCTTAATCTCTAGTTTGTTTTGTTATTTGTCTTTAATGTCGAGGGCTTTCCTTGATTATCAGGTCACATTCAGCTTTCTACTCATATTTGAGTGAGGTAATACAAAATTGAACGGAAATTTCTGGAAATTTCTGTGATTTTTGGATGGGTAGGTTTTGCCAGAGAATCAGGGGACAGCGAGGCAGTCATTTCAATTGGGGATCCCAAAATGTCAACATCTGGATGTCTTTATTCTGGTTTTTTTCAGACACTCAAGAGAAAATTTAATTACCATCCAGAGTTGTGAGTCGGGGAGAGTACAAGTATTCCACCATTTTGTAAATACACTTTCACTTAATTCCCATATTTTTTACTGTGTTTCTCCATCTGCCTCCTGCTTGCCTGAGTTGACAGCCTCTTTAGTTCAATTTCTCTACAGAAGGAATTTCCTATATCAGTTCTAGGAGATAGGGGTGGGAAATGAGAGAGTCAGCTGTCCTGTGTGTACTTTTAGACTACCCTCTTCTTTTGGTCTTGAGACTTACTTTCACTATGTATTTGGGGTCTCTGTTTCCTGGACTTTTCCACGGTTCGTGGGGGTGGGGCATCGGCTTACTTCTCTGGGCGTCTTCTGGAGGCTCTTTAGCTGTACTCATCACTTAACACCGTCCTTCTATTTGAAATCTATTATCTGGGCGCCTGCCCCATTCTTTTTGTCCTTGTGGTTTACAATTAAAATTTTTCCTCTACCGCCATTTTTGGAGTTGCGGAAACAAGAGAAGAATCATCTGCAAGGTTAATCTGTGTAACTAAAAGTTACAACGGTTGACTTAAAAAACGATCTGCATTATTAGAGAAATGTCACTCTTGTTTCTGATGCGGTGACTAGGATTCGTCACACCCCATTTCACAGAAACTGGCCATCTTTATTCAAATGCTGGGCCCAACTTGCAAAGTAAGTCGTTTAAGAGACCAACAAATGGTATGGCTTTTGCAGTAACAGAGCCTGCCCTAGTTAGCTGTCTGCCCTAAAGATTTTTGACTTTTGTCTTGTGATTAGGTTCCCTTCTCTTTATCCTCAGTCCAAAATGTCTGTAGTTTTCAAGGATATAGGATATATCTAGGATATTTACTCCGCCCCCCCCAACCCCAGGTTAGTAGTATGTCAACATCGTAGTGTGTGTGTGGGAAACATTTTCGTGGCACTGGTAATTTCCTACTCAGCATGTGTCCTCTACTTTTCTAGCAACAGAACTTCAATTTTGTACTATATGAAATTAAATCTCTATCTCCCAGTCTCCTTTACAGATAAGAGACTTCTGATGACTAGGATGCAAATGGGTGGGACTTTTAGGAAAGCTATTTTAAATGGGGCTCACTCGGCTGGCATGACTCTTGACCTCTGCCCTTCCCCTGATTGTTGCCTCCACCATGGACAGGGTGCTGAGGCTGGAGTTGCCACCATCTTGCAGCCATTAGTTGACCAACATGAGGTCGGTCATATAATAAGGACGGTTGACGGTAGGGCAGAAGGAGGCTGGGTCTCTGATGGCATTGTGGGGGCTGCCATGTTAGACCTGATGGATTCACGAATTTCTTGTTATGTGAGAAAACAAAACCTCTAATATATTTAAACCTCTATTTAGTCACATTTTCTGTTATTTGCAACTGAATGCAGCCCACGCGGATGCCAATTTTCTCTGTCTGTTAGTAGGAATCTTTGCTCAGTTATATGTTCAGGGTGGGTGATTATAGAAGTGGTGGTCTACGATGACCTGGCAGATGTTACTGGTGCATCAGACACCACCCCTTGGGGCTCACCATTTCTCCGCATGGCAGCCTGATTTCCATCTGGCCAGTACCTACGACTTTGCCTAGGGCTTCCTCCAGCCACTGGGGCCTGTTCTGTTTATACCTGGGACAGCCCGGAAGGACATTTCAGGGAATTAATGTTCCTCTCATTCTCATCATTGGGGAGCATCCTCCAACCAACGGCTGATGGGGTTGGTATATCAATACCCCAGCTCCCTTGCCCCTCAGGTGAGATAATTCTGAATCAGCTTCCACACCGGCTTCCAGGAAGCCCACGGGTTTGAGATTTGAGCTTCAGTAGTAACTGGCTTGATAGCTCGTACGTTTGTGGCTTCCTTCCCTTCTCTGTGTCACTTCCACACTCTCCAACGGGGTCCTCTGCGATCACGTCACAAACAAACTACCTGTTCTAGAATCTCTGTTTGCTCCTGGGGGAACCCAAACCAAGGTAATGGAATTTTACAAGTGTTGCTTCGAGGTCACGAAAGTTAAAGAGGCCCAGAAATATTTGTGGGCCCTTTGCCTAAAACTAAGGCAGTCTTTGCAATACGATGTCAGGCGACGGTGCCTGCTAACCCAGCACGGAAGGGCTTCTGGCTGTCAGTCTTTTCTTGGTGATTCTTTTCCTCGTCTACAACTTTCTGGGGTCCAGACCCCCTGTGGCAGACTAAGAGGAGGAGTCAGGATGAGACCTGGGTCGGCAGACATCTTGATGGGGGTTGCTGTGGGCAGTCAAAACGGCTGGCCGTGAACGATTGAAAGGGCAGGACACCAACCGCAGTTCTGGTTTACAGCTGGATAAAAATGTTCATAAGCTCTGGTGAGCTGTGCGGGTTTACTAGGCAACTGATTTCCTCCTTGTCTGGTTCCTTTACCTACTGAGGGTCATCTCGAGATAATTACAAGGGCTCCAAGCAGCCAATGCAATAACCTGAGGTTTTAGCATTTCTTACAATAAGAAGTATATTTGAGGGGTGCCATGTGGCTCAGTTGGTTAAGCATCTGGCTTCAGCTCAGGTCATGATCTCAGGGTCCTGGGATCGAGCCCTGTGTCAGGCTCCTTGCTCAGCAGGGAGTCTGCTTGTCCCTCTGCCCCTCCCCCTGCTTGTGCTGTCTCTCTTTTAAAGAAATAAATAAAATCTTAAAAAATATATATTTAAAAAAATAAGTATATTTGAGGAACAGGGCTAGATCACATGTCTCCAGTTTTCAAGGAAAAAGCCCTGATTTTTAAAAAAAAAATTTTGAGACTTTTTAAAAACGATTTTATTTATTTATTTGTGTGAGAGATAGAGAGCACAGGCAGAGGGAGCAGCAGGCAGAGGGAGAAGCAGGCTCCCTGCTGAGCAAGAAGACCGAGGTGGGACTCGATCCCAAGACTCACTGGGACCATGACCTGAGCCGAAGGCAGACACTTAACCAACCGAGCCACCCAGGGGTCCCAAAAAGCCGTGATTTAAAGTATTCTGTCTCACTGACAGAGCTGGGTTCAGAAGCTAGTGAGACCCCAAGCTTTAGGATCAGATGTAATCCAACCTGTAATTGGTCTAGAATATTCCATATTGTATGAAGACACACTTGTTCCCTTCAATCAGGGGTCAGCAAACTACTGCCCATGAACCGAATTGGGCCCAGCACCTATTTTTATAAAGTTTCACAGGAACACAGTCATGCCCATTTTTTTGCACAGTGTCCATGGCTGGGTTTTTGTTTTGCCCCACAGTGCTACAGTTGACTAGTTGTGACAGAGACTGTAGGGCCAGCAAAGTTTACATATTTACTGCCTGGACTTTGCAGAAGAAGTTTGCTGACCCCTGCCTTAGGCATCCACCAAGAATCCCACCAAATCTGAGCCTTCAGAAAACACCTCCTCAGCCTTACCCCATCCCCATCCCACCAGGAGCTCTACTTCAGTTCCCGGGATCTGGGCTTCTGAAACCTTAACGTGCCTATGAGTCAACTGGCCATCAGTTGTTGGAAATACTGGTTCTGATTCAATACCTCTAGGATGGGGCCCAAGACTGTGTATCTCACAGGCTCCTGGGGGCACACGAATGCTGCTGGTCTGAGGACGGCCCTTCAGGGAGCAAAGTTCTAGAAGAGTGGCTTCTCCTCACTAGGACAGCAACTTCCTATCAGTGTTCCTCATTGTTTGGCATTGTCAAGCAGCACTAGCCCCCTCCCTGACCCTCTTCCTTCCCTGATACAGACCCCCCCCATCTTGCCCCTAAATGCAGGAGCATGGAGTCACTGTCTCCTTTTCAGCGAGTTCTGGTCTTCTGCTAAGGAGCATTTCAAGAGTTAACGCTCTATGAAACCAACAGCAGGAGAGATGCCAGAACTCTAATTAGTCTCCCCCTTTTTATATTTAGTTTGCTATTAGATAATGCTCGACACCTGTTCACCAGACAAATCTGTTTTTAATCTCTTCCATTTCACTTTCTTGGACATGTGGCGGCACAGACATGTTGCGCTGCATGAGAAATGGGGTGAAAGCCAAACAAAATAGCCATTTCTTTGGAATGAGAAGCAAGACAAGGGACTAGAAACAACGGCGGCCTGGCTTGGGCCAAGCATTGAGGCGCTGGTGGGGAAGACAGCTGTGCGGCTGGAAGGTGCCACCTTGACCTCAGATGCCACCCGCGGTCCTTCCCTTGACTGACAGCTCCAGGGCATCTTCGAAAAGGGTGCCCCGCCCTCCAGTGAAAAGGGGAGGAGATTACAAGGAAACTCCCCTCTCCTGGGCTTTCATCAGAGAGCAGGCAGACGGTTTTTACACAAGCGATCTAAATGGTTCTAATTTTGATTTGATTATTTCATTTGTGTGAAGTTGCCCAAAATATGCAGTTTCAGCCTTATGGATCCTGAGACCTTTTCTTCGATGCCGCAAGCAAACCAGCAATCCTGAATCAATTTCAAAACCTCTTTTTGGTCCGTCCTTCTTAAGAGTCTATGTATGTTCTAGAAGTGGAAATCACCTCTTCCGTGGGAACAGCAGGGTTGGCCATTTGTACATACGGATGTCACTTCAAACCAGTTTACTTGCAAAGTAGCATCTGACTCAGTGGCATCACGTGGGCGTGAAACCTTCGTCGAGCTGGGAAGCATTGTCTTTTTGAAGAAGAGCTACCAGCCATAGAGCTTCTCTGGGCGCATGAGATGGCCTTCCGGATGCATATGTCAGAGCCCATGCAAAAGTGCGGATAATGCATTTCCTTCTCACTGCTCAGAACTCATTCATCAGCATTAAAAGTTTTTGGCACATGCTGAACATTACATAACCACGATGTCAGTACAGAAGCTCTTAGCATCTTGTCACCGTTCATGGGAAGCCATCCCCAATGTTGTCATATCATGGATAACTCCAGAAGACAACCCGAAGGTGTCTACTGGCTACATAATTTGCCAGACGTGAATAAAGACAGGAACGATCAGAAAACAAGACAAAGCAACCGCAACAACAAAACACTTTCTTTCTGGGTCCTTGGGCTTTATCATCTGTTTGGCAGTGGCTAGAACTGCCTGATGGGTGTGGGGACACAAATCCGTGCATCAGACAACACCCATACATGGACCGTGAACGTGGGTCGGTAGGAAGCAGGAAGCAGAGCGTCGGAGAGCTACAGCGATGGAGATAAATTTCATGGGGTGACATGAGAAACCACCACAAAGCAATGTCTTTCTCGAAATAATGAGGACAGAGAATGTGAAGAGAGGGCTTGGTTCAGAAATTTCCTTCTTTCCAAAAGCCATCCTGAGGCCCAGCTTCCCCAGAGTCTAACACAGTGCAGAGACGTTAATCCTGGATACGAACAGGAAGTCATAGCAGGTCATTTTTTCTTTTTCTTTTTTTTTTTTAGGTTGTCATGTTAGCATACATCCTTACATTAGGACTGTCCTGCCCTGACCCTCCTGAAACACTGTGAACTTGTTATTCACGCACGACATGAGAAGGTGGTGTCGGGTGATGACGTCGGCGCTGGCCAGGTTTTATTTTATTTTAATTTTTTCGTGTTATGTGTCAGACAGAGGTGAGGCTCTACGCGAATGCTGTCTGGGGTGCTCACACGTGAGTGCACAGAGCCGTGCAGCCGCAGACGGGAGCTCCAAGCTCAGTGGAGCTGTAGAAACTCGGCAGGTGAAGAGCCCGTGCCTTGAGTCTGAGCTGGGATTCATTACCAAGAGGGAGACAAAGCATTTCTGCTCTGTGTGTCAATGCTGGGAGAAGAAAAGGCTGGATCCTGAACTGGCTCCAGATAAGGGTGTTGGATGGTGTCCGCACCTGAGCCCAGTGCCCCCAGTGCCTGGCCCTTCACTCCTAGCCATTGTCCCATGTCCCACAGTGTACTGTGCTGGGATGATAGACGATACCTAGACAGCAGCCTCACCATGGGACTCCCCTAGGACATCTCCTATTCTCTCCTTTGACTCTTGGACCTTCTCTCCAGCTTCTCCGAGCCTTTGGCCCCTGACTCTGTGCTCCGGTTTACGATGCCTGCTTCTGGCCTTCCTCTTCCCCCTTACCTGGGCCACCAGCCTTGGCTCCCTACAGAGGAGACAAACACCCTCATGAACCCTCAGCTGCAGCCCCATGGCCCCTCCCTGGGGAGGCTGGGACCTCTCCCAGGGGTCAGGGAGTCAGGAACCAGGGGATGAAAAAGGCAGGGGATCGCTCTAGAACCAGGGCAGTCATGCCCCTTAGCTACTCTGATTGAGACGTCTTCTAACATCATAGTGTGAAGGCATTGGTCCTTAACCCCGGGACCTCTCTGGAGTTGTTCTCAGTTTATGGGATTATGTCTTTGTCATATGGTAAATCTGTGTTAATTCATTCCATGGCGAGGGCTCAGTTGTCCTCAGCAAGTTTGTTTGCTTGTTTGTTTTTTAAATCCTACCACTCTGGGGTTAAGATATTATAAAGACTAGGTCTCGACCCTAGGGAGTGGCCTATTTCTGTGTGTGTTCACCACATCTTATGCAAACACGTTTAAATCATGGACTTCAGGCTCAACTGGTATGTTACTCAGGGTTCTCCAGAGAAACAGAATTGATAGGATAGAATTGATACGTATATCCTAAGATATATAGAGATTTATTGTAAGAAATTGGCTCACGTGATTATGGAGGCTGAGAAGTCCAAGCTGGAGGCCCAGGGAGCTGATGGTGGAGTTCCAGTCCAAGTCCAAGTCAGATGGCGGAGGACGACTGATGCCCCCAGCATTCAGACAGTCAGGCAGAGGGGCGCCTGGCTGGGTCAATCAGTTAAGCAGCCGGCTCTTGGTTTCGGCTCAGGCCATGATTTCAGGGCCCTGGGATGGAGCCCTGCGTGGGGCTCCCTGCTCAGCAGGAAGTCTGCTTGAGATTCTCTCCCTTTCCCTCTGCCCCTCCCCCTGCTTGTGTTCTCTCTCTCTCTCTCTCAAATAAATAAATCTTAAAAAAAAAGTCAGGCAGAGAGAATGAATCTTCTCTCCCTCAGTCTTTTTTCTATTCAGGTCTTCAGTGGTTTGGATGAGGCCGTCCACACTGGGGAGACACTGCTTTACTGGGCACAGGCTTCAAGCGTTAACCTCATCCAGAAACACCCTCGCAGACACACCCAGAATGATATTTGACCAAATATCCGGGTTCCCATGGCCCAAGCAAGTTGACACATATCCTTAACCGTTACAGATGGATGGAATTGTAAGGCACATCCTCCTTCCTCCTTTCTTCCAGGCTTCTCTGGAGCACGAAGTCCATATTTAAAAATACATAAATACCCCCACAATATCCCCCATGTACACCATGTACAGAGAGAAACTTCCTTGAGAATTTTGCCAGAAAATTCCAAGACTCTGATCCCTGAGAAACTCACTAGAGTCCAAAGGGAGGGGACATCGGACTGGCCAGCTTGGGGCACCAGGCGGTCCCTGCAATGAGGGAGGCAGAGCTCCTACAAGAGGGCATAGAATCCGCTGGAATCCTTGGGCCTCTGAATTCCGAGAGTTTGGTACACTTGAACTGAGGCCTTGTGTTTTTATTTTAACCATGCTTGACTGGAAATTGAGGGCAGTATTCATAGTGCCTGCAACTTTGAAACCAATAGAGATCACAGATATATTTTGTATCACATTACAATTAAGGCAGATGCCCAAGATATCACGTGTGACTCACCACTCTGAAAGCGCTGGAATTATTAGGCCCACCCCAGACCCTGCGAACTAATGCATTAACAAAGACACGAGGCTAGAACTCTACCACCAGAGTATAACCTCTTTGATAACTATCTTTCAATATAGTTAGTTCCCTGTGCAACCTTATGTGTCTTATTTATAAACTTTATTTTTTTTAAAAGATTTTATTTATTTATTCGACAGAGATAGAGACAGCCAGCGAGAGAGGGAACACAAGCAGGGGGAGTGGGAGAGGAAGACGCAGGCTCACAGCGGAGGAGCCTGATGTGGGGCTCGATCCCAGAATGCCGGGATCACGCCCTGAGCCGAAGGCAGATGCTTAACCGCTGTGCCACCCAGGCGCCTCTTATTTATAAACTTTAAAACATCTTTCCGAGGAGGGGTCCAGAGGCTTCGCCAGAGGGCCAGAGACCGACTGAGTCACAGGGAGGGAAAGACAGTTCCTGCCGGGAAGAGTCACGTGCGGGGAAGCCAGGAAGCAGACGCCTCTGCTCCTGTTGGCCGATGTGAGCATCGTGCACTGCTTTGTCCCTCCCTGTCCTGGTAGAGGGACCCGTGTCCTTCTCCGGACAAGGTGCCGATCTCCATGCTGGCTGAAGGCATGCACTCTGCTCCGCTCGAACTCTGCGTGTGCACAGATGACTCGAGTCCTTTCCACGTGGAAGCACTTAGCCTTAGCCATTTATGTGCCCCTGGAGTCATGCTGTTGCTTTGGGGAGGGGAAGCAACAGGGCATGGGGAAGACTGAGAGGGCTCTGATGGGCTCCCTGTTCACCTCAGGGCAGAAAACAGAAGCCTGCAGAGTTCAGATGACTCACAGTTGCAGTTCATCTCCACCGACAATTTTGGATGTACGAATGTATACTGATAATTTTGGTTTTCCTGGAAGATTTCCTCGTCCCTATTTTTTTTCCCCAAAGATTTTTATTTATTTATTTTAGAGAGAGAGAGAGAGCACAAGCAGGGGAGCAGCAGGCAGAGGGAGAAGCAGGCTTCCCACTAAGCAAAGAGCCCATCACAGGACGCGATTCTGGGATCCTGGCATCCTGACCTGAGCCAAAGGCAGACGCTTAACCAACTGAGCCACCCAGGCACCCCTCTTCTCTCTCTCTAGCTCTTTTTTTTTTTTTTTAAAGCCCAACATGGGGCTTGAACTCACAACCCTGAGATCGAGACCTGAGCTGAAATCAAGAGTAGGGCACTTAACCGACGGAGCCACCCAGCGCCCCTCCTCTTCCTGATTTTTAAATTCTGGCCCCATTGAAGGACTAAGGAAGATGATGGTTGTTTCCCCATTTTCCGCACAGGTATGGGGACCTGCATGAAAAGACACAGGTGTGGCTCCTCCCGCTTCTGAGAGTTTAAAAATCCTGTGTCTAAAGGTGAGTGACCGGGGCGCCTGGGTGGCACAGCGGTTGGGTGTCTGCCTTTGGCTCAGGGCGTGATCCCGGCGTTGTGGGATCGAGCCCCACATCAGGCTCCTCCACTATAAGCCTGCTTCTTCCTCTCCCACTCCCCCTGCTTGTGTTCCCTCTCTCGCTGGCTGTCTCTATCTCTGTCGAATAAATAAATAAATAATCTTTTAAAAAATAAATAAATAAAAGTCAGTGACCCAGCGCCCCTGTTGCCACAGCCTTATTGCTTTGAATAGTGGTTCCCCACTGGGGGCGATTTTGCTTTCCAGGGGATATTTAACATTGCCAGGAGATGGGATGGTTGTCACATCTGGGGGTGGGGTGCTCCTGGCATCTAGTGGGTAGAGGCGGGGGATGGTGCCAAGCAGCCCGCAAAGCCCGAGACAGCCCCATGGCTGTGAGTTCTCAGGCCCCAGACATCAGCAGCGCTGACACTGAGAAATGGTTGCAGAATTTTAGGCCAAAATAGTCCCCAAATCTTTCTTGGTCATTTGCCAAGACGTGTGCTGAAACACCAGAAAAATAAGACAGACCCGAAGCAGTGACGAATCTGCTGTCTCAAAAGAAGAGAGTTTAACAGGTTACCGTTGGAAGCAGCAGCCTCTTACATAAAATACATTTCCTAAAGGAAGGGAATGGATGCTGAGTGAGGGCAGACAGGAAACGGAGATCACTTCTCTCTACAGATTATTCTCTTGAAGTTATTCGTGCAGTTCCAGGGTTCTTTATGGGTTCAGCTGGAGTGGATGTTGGTATCTACCTAGCTGTCTTTTTTTTTTTTTAAGATTTATGTATTTATTTATTTGAGAAAGAGAGTGCACACATGAGCAGGAGGGAGGGGCGGAGGGAGAGAGAATCTCAAGCAGACTCTGTGCTCAGCACAGAGCCCCAGCTGACTCGGGGCTTGGATGCTTGCTGACTGAACCACCCAGGCACCCCAATCTACTGATCAATCGATTGATCAATTGATCAATCATCTCTCTGTATTATCTATCTTTATTAGTATTATTTATCATCTATGCATCATCTAATATCCTGTCAGGAACCAATTGCTGGAACTTTGGTAACAAGGAATGAGATATTTTCCCTTTGGGCTCAAACCCGTGGGCTCCTATTCCCGTAGCCGGTGTGGGGTCCAGCTGTGGTTTTCAGACCCTCATCCTCAGCGGCTGGGAGCACTGACGAATACAGAGCTGTGCCATGAGCTCTCCCGAATTTGGGAGACCTTCTCTCCCTGCTGTTAAGGATGGTACAGCACGCACAGGCCCGGGCCTGGCCCTCTCCCGCCCTCTGCCAAACTGCGCTGACCGCTCCCGGGGCAGAGGGGGGCAGCGGCCCCTTTCAGTTCATGTGAAAACAAAACAAATCAAATTCCAAATCTGAGACGGACTCTGGGCATAGGACCTTGCTGTCTTCCCTCATTTTTCATTATCATGAAAACGAAGTGTGGCTCCTCTTATTTTCTCATGTGCCCACGGGGAGCCCTTGATGTTGATTTAGTCTGACCTAATCAGGTAAACAAGAGAGGAGTGGGGGCCCACCTGGAAGCAGTTGCAGGTGCCTGCCTCGTGGCTCCTAGGAGCCCTGCAAGATGTGCCTGGTAAAGCCCTCCAGCTGCTCTTCCAGGAGGTTATTTAATGAATATGTGCATTTGGACTCAAGGAGTTCTGAAGAGCATGGAGGCACCTGCGGTGGGGGGAGGGGAGACAGGTGGGCCATGAATGCATGGAGAGGAAGGAAGTGTTGGCATTTCCACTGTGCCCCCCACTGTGCACTGATGTGCGGCCTGACACCTCTTAGACCATAGGGTCAGGGCAAGGGGCCAAGGAAGTGAGTCAGGAAAGACCACGGGAGACTGTAGCACATCCGGATGAGGGGTTTGGGGAGGGGGCTAGTCTCTGTCCTTCTCCCACGCTCCAGTGTGGCTTCAGAGCCCTGGGAGTCTGGGGCCCCCTGCAGAATTGGCCAAGCTCTGGATGGGGTCAGGGAGGGCAGAGCAGACATGAAGGAGGCCTGATGTGAAGACTGGGGAGAGAACTAAATGAAATTGTTCCTGAGCAGAAGGCAGACACCCCAGGGAGATCCCCGGGTGGGCTGGGGTGGGGTTGCCTGTGTGCGGTCAAGTAGAGGATTGGGGATGAAGGTCACTATGAGTACAGGGGCGTGTGGACTGATAACCATCTAGGACATGCGAATACAGGATGGCTCATCCCAGCTGGGCTGGCTGATAGGACTGGGGGACTCAAAGGGCCAACGAGTGGAGAAGGGGTCCAGGTATAGGAGTCAAGAGAGCCCAGAAAGCAGAATATGAACTAGGTGCTATCAGTACCAGTGTCTTAGCCTGTTAAGGTTGAATAACAAGATATCACAGACTGGGTGGCTTGTAAATAACAGAAATTTGTCTCACAGTTCTGCAGGCTGGAAAGCCCAAGACCAGGGAGCCAGTAGATTTGGTGTCTGATGAGAACCTGATTCCTGGTTCATAATGGTCGACTTCTCTCTGTGTCCTCCCCTGGCAGAAGAGGTGAAAGAGCTCTCTGGGGTCTCTTTTATAAGGGCACTAATCCCCTCATAAGGGCTCCACCCTCATGACCTAATCACCTCCTGAAGCCCTCCCTCCTCACACCATCTTATTAGGGCTTAGGATTTAACAGATGAATGGACATTTGGTCCATAACAGCCATGACTGATGGTCTCACTTTCCTCTGATGGGTTTTGCTTTGCTGTTGTTCCCAAACATTTGTGCCCCCCTTAAAATGGGGGAGAAAGAGCATAGTAAAAGAGCGGCATGAGCTTTATGCTGAAACCTTGAGATGAATTTTGGGCTATGGAATAGAGTCTATTCCTGCACCTTTGGAGAGAAAAGACATTGGGGGCCCTAGCAATGTAGGGTGAACTTCAGACTATAAACATCCTTTCACTTGTTTATTCACTTACTGGGCATTTATTTGTTGGACACCTAGTATGTGTTGGGTCTGGGGATGCAGACCTGATCACGAAGGTAGTCCCTACCTTCAGAGGGCACACGTCCCATGGGCTAGAAGACGGGTGACTATGGCTGAACTCAGACTATAAATCCAACGCATTAGATGCTTAGTTCCTTCATTCTGCACTTGTTCTGCTTTATTTTCATGGAAACCCGTGTGTTTTGGAGGAGGGGGGCAGACACAGGGAATGTATTTATGGCACATAGGATTCAGTTTTGCTGGTTCAATAAGACTTGCAGTAGCAGAAGGACCTCGAAATGGCCAGGAGCAGGAGGAGGTAGAAATAATGAATGCAGAATTTCTAGGTCAAGCTGAACTTTCACGGGGCTAAAGATTAGGGAAAACGATTTTCATGGCTTCTCTGCCTATTTATCACCCCCATGCAGTGAGACCAAAGTCGTGCAGTGGTCACACACCATCTGCTCCTCGGTCGCCTCTGTCATATCCTACGGTTGGTTTACTTTACAAAGAGCTACAGGACCCGAGTCCTCTTCTGAGAATGTGTGCTCTGTGCTCTATCACTTCGGAGACTCAGGACCAAGGAACATTCAAGCAGTAAGGGGCTTAATCTGGGCACGTTGTTTAGGGTTGTTTTTTAAACAGAGGACTATGGGCTTCTATCAAGGCCATTGTTTGCAAAATTTTAAGGGTAGGTGGGTATATAAATTTAGGCAGGGAGAAGGTCTATGTATTCACCAGATTGTCAGAGGTATCTATCACCAGTGCCCATCACCAGCTCCCAAAACAAAAACAAAGCTTTGGAACCACCAGACGATTGGGCATCTTGCAGTTCTCATTTTTTTTTTTTTTTCTGTACAACAGAGGTGGGTGGTTCCTTTATGCCTCCAGGGGATTATGCAATGCTGTTGCATACAACTGGTATGATTGTGCATACCAGAGGGAATAAAGGAAAAAGAGAGACAGAGAAAGAGAGGGGATGATACAACTGATGATTGCATTTCAGGAGAGAAAGAAGGGGAAACAGTAAAAGAATAATAGTGGAGAAATGGAACTAAATTTCACTACCTCATGACACTTTGGGGGCTACTTGAAAATAACTGAGTTTTCTCCTGCACGTGGTTGAGTTCTATAATCTTCACATTTGCTAAGGATCTTAGACCTTCGTGAACTCAGACCTGTGATGTCAAGGACAGAGCGGAAGAGAGAGAGTCATTCATTTAGTGAGTGTTTGTTGGTTAAGTGCCATGATGGGGAGCACAAAAAGGAAACACATTTCTCCAAGTGTCTCAGAGTCCAGTGGGGAGAACGGACACAGATAACCAAGAGTGGTGTGGAAGGGCAGTGAGAGAGGTGGACACAGGATTCCAGGATGCATGGGGAAGGGCACTTCACCAGCTAGAGATGATTTAGGAGGGCTGCCTATAGATGACAGCATTCGAACCAGGTCTGAAAGGAGGAGGAGTGAATCAAGTAAACTGAGTTTTGAGGGGAGAAAGACAAGAAGAGCTGCATGGTAAAAGGTCAAGGGGTGAGACAAACAGCAAGGTGTGGAACCAAGACCGTAACAGTGGGAAACCCTTGTAGTACGAGGTATGAGGTAGGGAGCTGTCAGACATGCAGCTGGGGAGTTGGACAAAGAGCAGTTCATGAGGGGTCGGCAATGCCTCTTCCTGTCTTGCTTTGGCTGCACCTGCACACTGAGCCCCTTGGCTGTCTGCACCTAGTCTGCTTTTCCATGGTTCCTTCTGCATTTCATAGGGTTACAGCTGAGAGAGTTTATCCCAGAAGTGTCACCATGGATTGTGTTTCAAGTGGATCCTATAACTAGCCCAACCTGAGAGAAATGCAACCTTGAGAAGATTTCTGCTTCTTTCTTTGAATGTGTCTTGGGCTTTAGAAAATCTTTTGATGGAGAACTGACCTTCATTGGTTTGATGGCCTCTGTTGGGAGCCAGTTCTTCACAGGAGAATTCTTGTGTAATTTTGCACATCTGTGAACGAGGCACTCACTATCTTTGTTCTAGACTCTCTTTTCAGGGATGTTTATCGAGTGAGTAGCCTTGGGAGACAGAGTGAATGTCTTTCTCTGGAGCAAAGGACAGGTGTGCTTACTACCCATTATAAAAGACTCGGATTCCCTAAGCTCAGGGTTCCCCTCTTGCAATGTAACTCTCCGTGTGTACCAGGGTCACCTGGCCTCCTTTGTGTCACTCTGTGGGGACTGGAGAAACTGCACATAAGCTGACATTGCTATTGCTGGGAGTTATGAAGTCTTTTGTCTCTGATCCAGGAGTCTTGTGTCTTTGGGCAGCATCCATGAAACTGGCCAGCTGTCTTAGCCAGCTCAAGCAGCTATAACAAAATACCATAGACTGGGTGGCTTAGACAACAGACACTTATTTCTCACAGTTCAGGAGGCTGGAGGTCTGGGATCAAGGTGCCAGCATGGTTGGATCCTGGTGAGAGCCGTCTTCCTGGCTTGTGCCTTCTGGAGGTGTGCTCACGTGGTGGAGGGAGAAAGCTCTGGTCTGTTATTATGAAGACAATAATCCCATTATGAGGGCTCTACTCTCATGACCTCATCTAAACTTAATTACCTTTTGCAGGTCACACCTCCAAATACCATCATGTTGGGGGTTAGGGCTCCAACATATAAATTTGGAGGGAGACACAGACACTCAGTCTGTAACACCAGCTAACCTGTTAGCTTGCAAATAGGAAAACCTTAGACCCTTCATAGTTCTGGGAAGCTTCTTCCAAGGAAGAAGGAAATATCCCCTCATCTCTGACCCCATGACAGTCTATGTTTATTCCTATTGTAGCTCATGTCCTATTATTGAGATTTATTACGCGAGGGCCCCTTCTGCTGGCCTGTCAGCTTTGACCTTAAAGGGATGGACTGCATCTTAAATAGTTTTGTTTGTAAGTCCCAGAATCTGATACTATGGGGGCACATAGTGGATAATCGGTAAATGTGTGTCGGATTCCGTTGAGGCAGAAACTATGCGCATGGTTCTGAAAAGAGATAGTAATCAAGAGGTGAATTTCCCACACTCCTCTGGCCCCAGGATAACTACCTGGCTTCAAGAAGGGCAACTCCAAACTCAAACTGCTGAAATCTCTGTCTACTCCCATTTTCTGCAGACCTTCGTGCTGAGTCACCCGACAACCAGCCATTGCCCTTGTCCTTGAATTAATTTCAAACTATGACACTGACGGGAGGCTAACTTTCCAAGTTCAAGCCCCAGGAAAATACAAGTAAGTAAATAAGAATTCAACGCCAGATGGCTTGCAAGGACAGAGCTGGAGTGCAGGATTAACTGGCTGGTAATAAAAGCTGTCATTACAGAGTGTCATCGTTGGCGGGTTATTTATTAGCTCTTCCCTTTCGATACCAAATGTCAAATGTGTTAATGTGCAGAAACCAAGCCTTCCTCTCCCAGCTGCTCCGGTGTCGGGCTGCCAGCTGCATTGTCTCCTTTGCAAGAACTGCCAGGAATTCAGCATTCATATGTCATGTTATGCATACCATATTGCACTTAAAAAAGGCCAGATGAGGACAACTCAGCCTAATAATCAGCCTGTCAATCATTATGTTGCATTGTGCATGGAACTGCTTTTCCCCAAACCTTTGTTCTCTGGTAGAATGGGCTCTCTCTGAACCCTGCGCACCAGACAGGAACGTATGGTTTATTTCGCAATCATTGCCAAGGATCAAAGAGGCATATCTACCCATCCAGTGCTCCTGGAGGCTTAGGGAATTGCAAAATGACTGTGCTGAGAAAAATTTTTGTCCGTGTGAATGGTACTTGGTCTAGGGACTGCCCTTAAGTCTCTCTCTGACTCTGTATATTTCATTCTCCTTTTCTCTCTCTTTCACATACACATACCCTAGATTAGTTTTATATGCACCATACTCTTCTTTCTTTATTATATCTGCAGCTAAAGCATAAAATTTAACCTCAGGCAACCAAATTCTATCTTATATAATCATAGAACATGATCAGAGTTTGGAGATGATTTCCATTGTTAAGAAAAAAATTGAGCTAACCCATGTTCCCTGAACACCTCCCTCGACACAGCACCCGCACCACTGGGGAGGCCGAAGAGACATAAGACCTGTTCTGAAGGAGCCCACAGGCACACAGGAGATGGGAAGCTAGCATGCCTGTGTTACGTGCTTGCTATCTTGTATTTTGCTCATTACTGAAGACAAACTCATTTGGGACAGAATAGATGTGTGGTCAGAGAATGGGGTCTCTGAAAGTCTTCTAAGTCATGGTGATCGGTTCTCCATTTCTCTTTCAGTTTTTTTAAGTAGGCTCCACACCCAGTGCAGAGCCTGATGCAAGGCTTGAACTCATGACCCTGAGATCAAGACCTGAGCCCAGATCAAGAGTTGGATGTTCAACTGACCGAGCCACCCAGGCGCCTCTGTTCCTCCATTTCTCAGGTGCAGTTTCTGTCTGAGGCCACACAGTGTGAGGAATTACAAAGACCATGCTACTGGGGCCCTGAAGCCACGCCTTGGGCCTCCTCGGAGTTTGGGGCTGAGACAGCGAGGCAGGAAGCCTCCTGTGCACTGTCCGTGGTTAAACACCCAGCTGCCCAGAGCTTTCCTTGAACAGGACCTCTAGCAGGTGCTCTGGAGGGTGAGAATGATAATGAGTGAAGGGAATGTACTGCCCTCAGGTATAGTTTACCAGGAAGGCAAAATAGAAACAGGTGAGAATTTCCATCAGAAAGCAAGCTGAGGTTTCCAGGAATATTACAGGGCAGTGCATGATTGCTAAGCAGGGGGAGCAGCCGGGGCTGTGAGTGCAGACGAAGGGGAAAGTCAGGGGCCCGAGAGGCTGCACGGTGGTGTGGGAGTTTGGGAGGGTCTGGAAGGAGGATGAGAACTAGACAGACAGAGGGAGATGGTGGGTGTTCCTGGGGGGGGGGGAATGAGACCAGATGCAGTGAAGTTGCTGTATTATTGGGACATAAAGGGACCCAATAAAGAATTCCCCTCTTCCCTTGAGTTCTGTATTAATTGAGAAGTAGTGAAAAAGAATAAGGCAAATGGGAGGCAAAAACAAACAAACAAACAAAAAAACCCCAAAAAACAATCACTTTTACTGCTGAAAAATCTGGTATTGGAAGATATGGGTCATGCTGAGAAAGTAAAGGAGCTGGCTTCCCAGCATCGGCAAAGGCAGTCTGTGACCTGGATTGGCCTCCCCAGTGTGGATGCTGCCTCTTAAAATGTGGGTCTGGATCCACTGAGTGGGCAGCTTGGCTCCCAAGATATAAAAGGAAGAGAAAGGTACTAGGCTATGATGTCCCATGCCTTCTCCTAAATTAACCAAAGAAGCCACTCCCCACCCAGGGTGGGGGGCTTCCCCCAGTAGAAACCAGTGTGGGGGAGAGGGGATCCCCTCAAATGACAGGGTCCAGAGAATCATGAATAGACCTGTCTAAACTGCCCAGGTTAAATGGGGGCCAAGTGAAGAATCCATTGGCTGGCAAGTGAAGCATTGAGGTAGATACTCTGGGCAGTAGAAACCATTGAAAATCTCAGAAGATGATGTAAGCAGTATTGAGGGAGATTAATCCATGCCTGAAGTACGGGCTGGATTCCCCCACAGAAGAGCCTGTAGGAGAAAGCCTGGCAGGAGCCAGTCTGGGGCCGAGGGAGGAAGTCCCCAAACTAGTGGGCCAACTGTGGGTGGCCTGGGAGCACCATGAAGAGGCAGAATGGCCAGGAACTAGGGGTCAGCTGTGGGGGACGAGGAGAGGGAGCAGCTAAAAGGAGCCCAGGTTTGTGTCTAAATGACTGAGAGAACGGTGTCATATGGGTAGAAATGAGGGCGTGGGCAGAGGGAGCCCAACCTGTTGTGGGCCGGGGCTACGCATGCATTTCTGTGCGCTGAGTTGAAGGTGAAAGTAGGACACCCAGGGGTCTTAAGGGACTGGAATGCAGGGGAAAAAGAAGCTGCGTGAGTCCCAGGGGGAGCTACCAGAATGGGGTGGGTAGGTGTCAAATGCTGAAGGAGTCGGGTTGGATGAGGACAGATTGGGTAATTGGGATGTCGCCGGTGACCTTTTCACAGTCGACGCAAGAACAGAGATTGAGAAAAGATTTCAAATGTTCTGTTTCCTAAAGAAGAACCAATGCAACCTGGATCTGGCATTTTCTATTCAGCCTAGTAGCAGAATGATAAGCGAGTAAGAAAATGGCATTTGGACATTTTATTTGCTATCCCCTCAGTATGGGAATGAAATCCCCATTCGTTAGCTTCCCCTGATGATGTCTTTGAAAACGCCTGGCCTCCGGGTCTCCTACTGGGAGAAGGTGCGAGAACAAGCAAATCGTGTTTGGAGGGCAGAAGCAGAATCGAAGACTCTCTGGACCCCAGGCCTTCCCAGGGAGCAGCTGTGAAGCCAGGGCCTTCCTGAGGTGGATTTTCGACGCAGCCACGTCAAAGTAAGGGAAGAGGCAGGCGGGACAGAAAGGAGGCTTCAGAGATTGACTTGGAAACGCCTGATCGTCACAGTAACTGGGTACTTCAAGAATCCAAACAAATGCCATTCCCTTAAACAGCCCTTTACCCTGTTATGTGTTAGTCAGGGTTCTCCAGAGAAACAGAACCAATACAGTATATGTACATATATGGAGGCGGGGAGAAGAGATTTATTATAGGAATTGGCCAATGGGGTTATGGAGGCTAAGAAGTCCCATGATACGCTGTCTGCAAACTGGACAACCAGGAAAGCAGGTGGTGTAATTCAGACTGAATCTGAAGGCCCCAGAACCTCTGATGGCCAAGGGCAGGAGAAGAAGGATGTCCCAGCTCAACAGAGAGCAAATCTGCCCCTCCTTTGCTTTTTTGTTCTATTCAGGCCCGCAATGGATTGGATAGTGTCCACCTGCTTTGGAAAGAGTCAAATCTCTGTACATGGCTTTTATTTTATTATTATTTTTTTAAAGATTTTATTTATTATTTATGTGACAGAGAGACAGCCAGCGAGAGAGGGAACACAAGCAGGGGGAGTGGGAGAGGAAGAAGCAGGCTCCCAGCAGAGGAGCCTGATGTGGGGCTTGATCCCAGGACCCTGGGATCATGCCCTGAGCCGAAGGCAGATGCTTAATGACTGCGCCACCCAGGCGCCCCTGTACATGGCTTTTAAACTCAAAGCAAAGTGAATCGTGTGAGGTGCACCATGGATCTGGGAAATCGCTGAATCAGCCCTTCCCATCACACCGTGTTTTGGATCAAAAGCAAGGTGCACTGAAAGGTTGGGCCTGTTTCCTTGAGGCTCCTTCGCTGGCCCAGTTTTTAAGGAGAAGAACCCAGAGGGACCGCACCACTGCAGTCAAAGCAGCCATGCCCGAGGTGGTAGTTTTGAAAAGAGACGCGTCTCCCTTGATCAGAAAACCTGGACAGTTATTAAAAGTCATTCTTACAAGTTTACGTCAAGAAATCATTATATATTACGGTTATGGTCTATGAGAAAAGAAAAGCACAAAACTCATTATACTTTGGGGAAATTGCCATAACATATTCATGATAATTTCATATAACTTTGGGTAAAAGAAATAGCACGTTTTATTATTTAATTTTCATGGTGCCTTATTACCGAAACACACTCCACAGCAATGGCTGTCTGCATGCTTTAAGCAATGTGTATGTGATGGACCCTTTGTGGTGGTGAATTTAATCATTGAGTTTCAATAGTTGTAAATTCAACATCAGAGCTCCATGACATGTACAGATTTAGAATTTTGCTGAAATAGGGTCTTGATTCCATGGGCTAAGAAATCTGTGTGTGTGTGTGTGTGTGTGTGTGTGTGTGTGTGTGTGGTGTGGATGAGGGAGTATGTGGGGAAGGGTGGGCTGGTGAAGGTACTAGCACATGTTGCAGCCCCTACCTGCAAATCCCCTTCCCAAGGTAACTCGTTCTTGTATCAATATCATCTTTTTTTAAAGATTTTATTTATTTATGAGAGAGGAAGAGAGAGCAGGGGGAGGAACAGAGGGAGAGGGACAAGCAGACTCCGCACTGATCGCCGAGCCCGACACAAGGCTCAAACTCGGGGCCCTGAGATCATGACCTGAACCCAAACCAAGAATCAGATGCTTGACTGACTGAGCCACCCAGGCGCCCCAACATAATATCATCTTTTGTACTGATACATCTTTTTTTCATTGGGAAAACTAACCCCAAGAGAAATCTGGGGTGTCATGTTATTTCACCATTTGGGAACCTGGGAAAATTCTGAAAGATGTCCGTCATGAAGGTCAAGGCCCTATTATCATGCACATATATTATCGTACATTTATGCACACATATTCATGGTTGCATACTTCTCTCTCTTTCAAAAACATAGTAAGTTCAAGAGGTACCTTCCCTTTCCTAGGACAGAAAACAGAAATTCTATGGGACCTTGGAGATCACTTACCTTATTTTAGAGGCAGGAAACCAGGTCTCTGAGAAGTCACCTGGCCCACCCAGCCCCATGCTATGGGTTTTTGCAGAAGTTAGACTCCAGGCCTGCAGGTCCCCCAGCTTTTTCCATTGCTCCATGTTCTCATGTGAATCTATCCCTCCCCCAGGGCTCTCTCTGCTTTATAGCAGCAGCTGTGAGACGCTAAGTGCCACCTCTGCTTATGATGAGCCCGCCTGAGGCTCTTCCACCATCGCAGGCACCAGTGTGGTGAGCAAGTGGAAATTCTCCGCAGAACTCAGGACAGTAAAGGAGGCAGTGCCCGCTTTCAATATACTTTTTAAAAGAGCCATGTACAGTTGGCCTCATTTAAAAATCAGTCCTTATTGATCCATTTATAGGTCCTCTCTTAGAAACTTGAAATGGAACATTCCTGAATCAGCATTTCCTACCAGGTAAGTTGTGAAATGCAGATCATGAGGACGCTCAGGGTCTGCTGGCCACTGCTCTTCCTTCTGAGCCATGGCAGACATGGCCAGTGGTTCACAGTCTACTCTCCTTTCCCTGGTTCAAGGGTGATCTTGGAATCCTTCTCAGCAGGAAGCCACTGCCAACCAATCAGAATGGATGCCCAAGATGGAAACCGGCCACCAGTCCAGATACACGGCTTGATCCAACGGACCGGTCATAGGTTTTATATCCATATAATGATTTTATTTTATTTTTAAAAAGATTTATTTAGAGAATAAGAGAGAATGGGAACAGGGGGAGGGGCAAAAGGAGAGAGAGAGAATCTCAAGCAGACTCTCCACTGAGTGTGGAGCCGGACATGGGGCTCAATCTCACAACCGTGAGATCATGACCTGAGCTGAAACCAAGAGCTGGACACTCAACCGACTGAGCCACCCAGGCGCCCCCACAGAATGATTTTATATGTATCAGTAGTGATGGTGGTAAGAATAACAACATTTACTGAGTCCTTACCATGGACCAGAACTTTGCTAAGCATTTTATTAATATTATCTCATTTCTTTTCATGGCAGTGCTATAAATATGTATGAATATCCTCATTTTACAGATAAGGGAACTGAGGCAGGGAGAAGTTAAGTAAAGTGTCTCAGATCTAGGACCTCTAAGTAAAAGACCCCAAATTATCTGCCTCTGAGGTCCCACTCTCACTCTGCTGTCTTTGCAGCCTCTAGACACTGACAAGGGGAATGACAGACAAGCTTTTGTTGCAGATCCAGACATGCACAGAGATCTACCAGAACCTTGGTTTCCATCATTTCTGTTTCCATGCCCCTTCTTTACCTGGCCTTCTCTGGACTGCCATCTGTCATCAAAAGGCCAGATGTCTCCTTGTCCTTTGGCCCCAGGACCTGGGATTCCAATTACCTTGGCTTCTCTTTTCATTAGGTTGGTTTCACTGGCCCAAGGGTCAGTGCCATGCCAACCACACCTCCAAGATCCATGCTAGTAAGCAGTGTGGGTGGCTGGCTCTGACTCCTTGGCCCTCAGAGCCTCAGAAATCCTTCTCCTTCTCACTGGCCTGTGCTGTCATTCCAGGTAAGTCAGAGAACCTCCCCCCCTCACTGCCCCGTCTTCCAGTTAGCCACTGTGAGCAATCAGTGGACCTCAGCTCACTCTTCAGGAAAATTGTGGACCCCTGTTTTAGATCCGATGTCCAGAAGAGCCCAGAACAACACAAATGTGTTACTCATTGCCCATCAGCAGGTCAGAGAGAGTTCATTGGATTGGCTGGAGAGAGAAGGTCCGTAAGAATTAAAACCAGACAGTACCACATGTTGGCAAAGATATAAAACACCAGGACTTACCCATACCTGCAGCTGGTAGTGCTATTGGTAAATCACGTTGGCAAGGGCTCTGGTGATGTCTAAGAAAGTGGACAGTGTGTACCATCCATGATCCACCAATTCCACTGTTTGGTGTTTTTGCTGGAGAAACTTGCTCCTGTGCACAAGAACGTATATGGCGGCATTTCTGCGATGGTGAAAAATTAGACAAAATCAATGCATTAATAAGATCATGGAGGAGAGGGCTGTGGGAGAGGGACTTCTGGGGAGATTGGATGGGGGAAGGGAAAGGAAGGTCAGCTGTGGATGGAGAGCCTGATGAGGGCATGACGGGGTCTGGCAGCAGAGGCCTTGGGAGCTGGCTTCTGCCCCACTCTGTAGATGAAGGGCTTTGACCTCAGGAGAAGCAGACTTCTACCTCATCTGCAAAGGAGAAACCAACCCAAAGAAAATACCATTGTATTTTTACTAAAGGCTGGAAGCAGAGAGAAGGCCTAAGTCAGTCTGGTACATGAAGTTCCTTAAGGAAAGGACATGTCTGATTAATTTCCCAAATACGTATTGCTTGCTTTGCTGAATGTAGACATTTCTGAATTCTATACATTAATAAGCCAGTTCTAGATTTCTCTTAAACACATTCCTGTTCAATAGGCTATTGGTTTGGTCAGCTCTATTGGTTGTCTTGTGCATAGTATTTTATTGTTTGAAGAAAGTCATCAGAGAGCCTAGGTCAAAGCTTTCCAACCTTGGAAATTGGGAGATGTGGATGTCCACCCTAATTTCATCAATAGGATTCTGTATATTCAGCTTCATAGAAACACTCCTCTCTACCCCCCTTTAGATTTATTTATCCTAAACTCCTTTATAAGTCACATTGAACTTAAGAAAGCCATTGTTATGAACTGTTTGTGTTCCCCAAAATTCATATCTTGGACCCCAACTCCCCATGAGATGGTATTAGGAGGACTCCTTGTAAGAGTCATGAGGGAGCTTGCTTTCTCTCTCTGCTCTCCACCATATGAAGATACAACGAGAAGTCAGCAACCTGCAACCTGATATCTGACTCTAGCCTCCAGAACTGTGAGAAATAAATTTCTGCTGTTTACAAGCCACCAGAACTGACTAAGATAGTCATTCGACTTGACGGTATGCCATTTCTCATTTATGACTGAGAAAGCCTTCCGCCTGCACTTTCTACTCTCAAAAATTGGTGATCTTGGTATTTGAAGATAGCCTTTCAGTACAGAGCACCAAAAACACTGAATAAAAGAGAAGAAAAACTAACAGATGGGTGATCTGACAGTAAAGTGAGAGAAATCCTTCAAGGTCAGACATGAATCTAGAAGGACATATCAGTGCTGCAGCTGGCAGTGACCCCGGGAAGATCTGCAGGCTCCTGGTGGACGAGAGTGTAGATGTGTGTGTGTGTGTGTATGTGAGTGAGGGAGGATATAGGAGATGATCTAGCGCCCACACGATGTTCTAGGGTAAATCAGAAACTACCTGTCCCCACCAAACCTGAGAACTCCCCCAAAGAGAGCCAGTACTCCCAAACACAGGCATCAAAAAAAAAAAAAAAAAAAAAAAAGCCTGGTGTCACAGAGATAAAAAGCAGAGATTCTTAGCCATGTTGGCTTTGACTCTGAATATAGGGGAAAAGAAATATAAAAGTCTTGAGGCTTCCTAACTTTGGGGTTGAAGCTAAAATTCATTCTGCATATGACCACACTGGTGTGACTATTCCAGATACTTAAGTAGGCAAAGAGAAATACAAAATACATATTTCATATGTTTAAAGAAATAAGAGAAAGTATTGAAGGTAAAACTATGGGGCAAGACACCACCACAAAAGACCAGGGAGATGAAAACAATTCTGGGTATTAAAAATATAATAGTTGGTATTGGGAACTCAAATGGTTGAGTTAAATTGCAGGTTAGGCAGTTGAAGATAGATACTGAGAAATCACTGAGAATTTAGCAGAGAAAGAAAAAGGATGAAGATAAGAAAGGTAAACTAAGAGACATGGAAGGCAGATTGAAAAGGTCTCTCCTAGGTTTCATCAGAGAGACTGGAGAGAATGGTGGAGATACGATAGATCATGGCTGAGAAGTTCTCCCAAAATGATGAAAGACATGAATTGTCAGATTCAGCAAGTTCAACGTATCCCAAGCAGGATAAAGAAAATGTACCTTGTACTTGATGGAACACCAAGACAAAGAGACATTAAATGAGGAGAGACAGATTACCTTCAAGGAATGACAATTAGGTTGGGAGCTGGCTTCTCAAAATCAGCAATAGAAACAAGAGGACATAAGGTAGTATCTTCCAAATGCTGGAAGAAACCATAGTCAACCTAGAATTAGAGAGCTGGCTTGATATACTTTACCAGGCAGGCATTTATTAGTAACATTAAAGAATATAATTCAGGAAGAAAAGAAATGAACCCAGATGGAAAGTCGGAAAGGCAAAACGAAATAGGGAAAAACAAAAATGTAAACGTTTGGATAAGCCCAAGGAAACAGTAACCATATAAAACAATAACAGCCACAAAAGCCATAGTCTAATTTCTTCTTCAAAAAAGTCTTGGCTTTTTTGTTCCTCTGCATTTCCATATACATTTTAGAAGGCCTTGTTCATTTCCAAGGGAAAAAATCTAAGTCTCGCTGGGATTTTTACTGGATCAATCAATTTAGAGATAATTGACCTCTTTACAAAAATGTTGTATCTTTCCACCTAGGAACATGATCTATCCCTTTACTTATTAATAATTAGTAATTAGTAACATAATATTAACAATGTTTTGTAGCTTATATATAGAAAATGATCTTTGTGGTTATTCCCACAATTTTAATTTTGTGATGTTATTGTAAATGCTGTTTTAAAATATTCTTTTTCCTTCTTTTGATGAGAATAATTTTTTTAATTTAAATTTGATTAGCCAACATATACTACATTGGTTTTTGAAGTAGTGTTCAATGATTCATCAGTTGCATAGAACACCCGGTGCTCAACAGATCACGTGCCCTCCATAATTTCATTTTCTAATTGTTCATTCCTGTTGTGTAGATTACATTTGATTTTTCTAAAGTGACCATTTATCCTATGACCATGCGAAAATTACTTCATAGCCTGGAAATTCTTTCTGTGTTTTCTATCTATGCAATCATGTTGTGATCATGCTGTGAATAATGACAGTTTCATTTCTTCCTTTCCAATTCCTACCATTTTTTTCTGGTCTCTCTGCAACAGCCAGGACCTCCAATACAATATAAACAGACATGGTAAAAGTAGGTACTTATGTTTATTCCTTATCTCACGCGAAAAAGCTTTCAGTAATTCACCATCAATATCACATATGATGTAGAGATTTAAGAAATACCCTTATCAGATTGAGAAAATTGTATTCCTATTTGCTAAAATTTTGATCATGAATGGATGTGAAATTTATCACATGCTTTTCTGCATCTAAAATGGTCATATAATTTACTTTATTTATTCTGTTGATATGGTGAATTTCTTAACTGATTTTGAAATTTGAAGCTAGTGCTGTCTATCTGGAATAACTCCAACTTGCTCATGAAGGCTTATCTTTTTTATTTATCACTGGAACTGACTTGGTAATGTTTTGTTTAGGATTTTTCACCTGTTTTCATTGAGAGAGGTTTGCCTGTAATTTTCCTTTCGTATAATGTCCTTATTAGGTTTCTATCTACATTATTTTCATTTCATACAATGGTTTTTTTATGCATTCTCCTCTTTTTATATTCTCTGGGAGAGTTTTGTGTAAGATGTGCACTATTTCTTCTTTCAAATTTATCGGTATTTTTCAAAAAGTTGAGTTTCAGCTTGTTGATTTTCAATCGTTATATAGTTGTTTTCGGTGGTATAAATTTTTGCTCTTGTCTTTATTATTTCCTTTCTTTGGGTTTATTTTACAGTTCATTTTCTAACTTCTTGAGATGGATAGTTAGATAATGATGACTTATCATAATTATAATTATCATAATCAAAATCATGATTTTTCAGCCTTTCTATGGGTTTTTTTTTTAAAGATTTTATTTATTTACTTGATGGAGAGAGAGAGACAGCCAGCGAGAGAGGGAACACAAGCAGGGGGAGTGGGAGAGGAAGAAGCAGGCTCCCAGCAGAGGAGCCCGATGTGGGGCTCGATCCCAGAACGCTGGGATCACGCCCCGAGCCGAAGGCAGATGCTCAATGACTGAGCCACCCAGGCACCCACTATGGGTTCTTAAGGATATAAATCTCCCTCTGAGCACAGCCTTAGCTTCAACTCACAAGTTTTGATGTATTTTGTTACATTATCATCCATTTCAAGATGGATTTTCGGAAATAAACTTTGTTTAAAAACATATGAAGATTTCTTAGCTATTTTCGGCTATTTGTTTACAACTTAATTCTACTGTGTTCAGAGATTTTACTCTGACTCATATTAGTTTTTTTACATTTGTGGATATTTGCCTTATGCCCGATATGGTCTATTTTAATCAATGTGTTATGTGCTCTTGAATCGAATGCATATTTTATGTCGTTGACTGTCATGTTCTACATGTCAGCTAAGTGAAGTTACTTAATCATGTTGCTCAAATTTTGTACATCCAGACTGACTTCTTCTTGTCCTGTGAGTTACTGAGAGTACTGTGCACCTGTGTCCATTTCTGTTCACGATTTCAAATTCTACTTTGTGTATTCTGAAGCGATGTGATTAAATGCAAGAATATTGAGTTTTATCTTTATAGAAGCTTGACATTTTATTATTGAGAAATATTCCACTTTCTCTCTAGTAACACGTCTTCCCTGAAAACCTACCTTGTTTGATAGCTACACCAGCATTCTTTTGGTTAGTGTGTGCAGAGTAGATAATTTTCATCCTTTTCCTTTCAACTTTCTTATATTTAAGGCATCTTTTAAGCAGCATATATATATATATATATATATTTTTTTTTTAAAGATTTTATTTATTTATTTGACAGAGATAGAGACAGCCAGCGAGAGAGGGAACACAAGCAGGGGGAGTGGGAGAGGAAGAAGCAGGCTCATAGCGGAAGAGCCCGATGTGGGGCTCGATCCCAGAACGCCGGGATCACGCCCTGAGCCGAAGGCAGACGCTTAACCGCTGTGCCACCCAGGCACCCCTAAGCAGCATATATATTTTTTAACATCCAGTACGACAATCTTTGCTGTTTTTAAATAATATCTTTTTTGAGATATAATTCGCATACCATAAAATTCACCATTTTAAAATGTAAAATCCAGTGGTTTCTAATATATCCTCAGAGTTTTGCAACCAACACATTGACCTAATTTTAGATCGTTTTCATTACTCCCCAAAGAAACCCCGCATTTCATTACCCACCCCCCCTTCCACCCCTGGCAAGCTCTGATCTACTTTCTGTCTCTACGTATTTGCCTCTTCTGGACATTTCATATAAATGGAATCATACAATCTGTGGTATTTTGTGACTGGCTTCTTTCACTTAACGTAATGTTTTTGAAGTTCATCATCTGTAGTTGATTCCTTTTTTTGCCAAATCACACTCCACAGTATGGGTATACCACATTTTGTTTATTCATTTATCCATTGATGAACATTTGGGTTGTTTCTACTTTTTGGTTATTATGAAAATTGCTGCTAGGAACATTCAAGTACAATTTTTTTTGAACATATGTTTTCATTTCTCTTGGATATATATGTAGGGTGGAACTCCTGGGTCATATGGTAACTCTATGTTTAACATTTTGAGGAACTGCCAAACAGTGTTCCAAAATCACTGCACCATTGTACAATCTCACCAGCCATGCAAGAGAGTTCCAAATTCTTCACATCCTTGCCCACACTTGCTATGGTCTATCTTGACTCTAGCTCTCTTAGTGGGTACGAAGTGGTCTGCTGTGTTTTAGATGTATATTTCCCTAGTGACTAATGATACTGAGCATCCTTCCATGTGCTCGTTTCATGTGCTGTGGATATATCCTCTTTGCAGAGATACCTATTCAGTCCTTTTTTCATTTTTCAATTGGGATATTTGTCTTTTTACAGCTGTAAGGGTTCTTTATAAATTCTGAACATAAGTCCCTAAACAGGTATATGAATTGTAAATATTTTCTCCCATTCTATGAGTTGCCTTTTCTCTTTCTTGATGATATCCTTTGAAGCACAGGCATTTTAAATTTTGATGAAGTTCAATTTATCTGTCTTTTTTCTTTTGTTGATTGTGCTTTTGGTGTCAATATGTAAGAGACTATTCTTTAACTCAAGATCGTGAAGATTTATCCCCATGTTTTCTGCTAAGAGTTTTATAATTTTTTTTATTTTTTATTTTTAAAGATTTTATTTATCTATTTGACAGAGAGAGGCAGTGAGAGAGGGAACACAAGCAAAGGGAGTGTGAGAGAGAGAAGCAGGCTTCCTGCCGAGCGGGGAGCAGGGAGCCCTATGTGGGGCTCGATCCCAGGACCCTGGGATCATGACCTGAGCCAAAGGCAGACGCTTAACAGCTGAGCCACCCAGGCGCCCCAAGAGTTCTATAATTTTAGATCCTACATTTAGGACCACGATCCATTTTGAGTTGATAACCTATAATAAAGAGGTTAAATCCAACTTTGTTTTCATGCAGATATTAAGTTGTCCCAGCACCATTTGTTGAACTTCCCCATTGAATTGTCTTGGACCCTTGTTGAAAATAAATTAACCATAAAAGTAAGCGTTTATTTCTATTGATTCTATTCCACTGACCTGTTTGTCTATCCTTATGCCAGTACACACTGTTTTGAGTTTTGAAGTTGGGAAGTGTGAGTTCTTCAACTTTGTTTTTCTTTTTCAGACTTGCTTTGGTTATTCTGTCTCCTTGCATTTCCATATGAATTTTTAAGGTCATCTTGTCAGTTTCTGTAAAAAAGAAAATGCAACTGAGATTTCGATAGGATTACATTGAATCTGAGGACCACTTTGGAGGACTATAGCCCTGCTAACTGTGTAGAGTCTTCTGATCTATGAACATGGAATGTCTGTGCATATTTTTAGGTCTTTTTAAATTTCCTTCAATAATGTTTTACAGTTTTCACCACACAAACCTTATACTTGCTTTATTAAATTTTTTTCTAAGTAGTTCCTTTTTTGATGTTATTATAAATTTAATTGTTTTCTTAATGTCATTTTCAGATTATTTATTGTTAGTGCATAAGAATACAATTGAATTTTGTATATTGATCTTGTTTCCCGAAACCTTGCCAAACTCATTTATTAGTTTGAGTGGTTTTTTTGTGGATTCCTTAGGATTTTTTCAATACGCAAGTTCATGTCATCTGCCAATAGAGATAATTTATTTTTTCCTTTTCCAGTTTGGATGCATTTTATTTTATTTCCATGCCTACTTGCCCTGGCTAAAAGCTCCAGTATATTGTTGAGTAGAAGTAGCAAGAATGAACATCCTTGTCTTGTTCCTGATCTTACAGGAAAGCATTCAGTATTTCACTATTGACTATGAATATTTCTACATGCCCTTTATCAGATTGAAGACATTTCTTCCTATTCTTAGTGTATTGAGTGTTTTATAAAGAAAG
>NW_024426552.1:12593922-12700293 GCF_017311325.1 Ursus maritimus
GTGTTAGATTTTTTTTTAAAGATTTTATTTATTTATTTGACAGAGAGGGAGACAGCTAGCGAGAGAGGGAACACAAGCAGGGGGAGTGGGAGAGGAAGAAGCAGGCTCCCAGCAGAGCAGGGAGCCCAATGTGGGGCTGGATTCTAGGACCCCGGGATCACACCCTGAGCCAAAGGCAGACGCTTAACGACTAAGCCACCCAGGCACCCCTCGATTTTTTTTTAAGATTTTATTTATTTGTCAGAGAGAGAGAGCATAAGTGGGGGGGCAGCAGAGGAAGAAGCAGACTCCCCACTGGGCTGGGACTCTGGGATCATGACCTGAGCCAAAGGCAGACGCTTAACTGACTGAGCCTATCAGGCATCCCAAGAATGTTAGATTTTGTTAAATGCTTTTTCTGCATCTACTGAGATGACCATATGATTCCCTCCCCTTTATTTTATGAATATTGTGTATTACAGTGACTTATCTTTGGATGCTAAACCCACCCTGCATTCCTGGGATAGGTCACACTTGGTCATGGCGTATTATCCTTTTATATAATACTGGATTTAGTTTCATAGAATTTTAGTGAGGATATTTACATCTATATTCCTTCTGGGACTCATGCATACATTGGTATGCGGAATATTGTCCTACAGGTATCCAAAGTTCTGCTAATTTTTATTTATTCTTTTTCTTTTTTGTTTCTTATGTCATTTCAATGGACATATTTTCATGTTGGCTGATTCTTTCTTCCACCAGTTCAAATCTGTTATTGAATTCCTCTAATGTATTTTTCATTCAGTTACTCTACTTTTCTACCCCAGATTTTCTGTTTGGTTGTTTTTAATAATTTCCATTTACCTATATTCCCTATTTGGTGGGACATCAATCTCATACTTCTCTTTAATTCTTTAGACATGATTTACTTTAGTTCTTTGAATGTATTTATAATAGCCAATTTAAAGTCTTTGCATAGTAAGATCAAAATCTGGGCTTACTCAGGGATAGTTTCTATTGACTGCTTTCTTTTCTGTGTATGGGACATACTTACCTATTTCTTTGCATGTCTTTTAATTTTTTTTTTTGAATAGTGGACATTTCAAATAATATAATGTAACAACTCTGGAAATCAGATTTTTCTCTTCCCCTCAAGGTTTGTTGTTGCTGTTTCCATTTGTTTGTTCAGAGATTTTCCTAGGCTTATTCTGTAAATATTTACTGTTTGTTGTGTGTGGCCACTGAAGCTACTATTTGGTTAGCTTAATGCTCATCTAATTATTAGACAAAGATTTCTTTAAATGCCAGTAAGTATCCCACACTTTGCCAAAGAGCTCTGCATATGTGTTGGGGTATACCTGCTATATTCCAGTAATTTACAATTCTGCTTTTGCTCTTGTCTTCATTTCCTACTTGTACAGAGCCTCAAGATCAGAAGTAAGAGATTAAGGCTTTCTCAGGTATTTCCTGGGCATGCATGTGCCTTGCCCATGAGCATGACCTTCTAGATTCAAGGAATATGTTGGAGTTTTTCAAAACCTCCTTATGGACATCTCACTCTCCACATTTTCCTTATGTGTTTTGGCCAGTCTCTTGTTTGACTCAACTAGCCTTGCCAACTGAGGCAGCCATGATGTTAATTAATTACCACTGACCACCTTTGACAAATACTCATTGAGAAAGCTCTGAGTTAGGTCAATGAAGAGAAGGCTTAGGAATGGGGCTTTGCCAGGGAGCTGTCAGAAAGGTCAGATCATGACAATTCTCCGGGAATGTTTTTTTTGAGGGAGCTTCCAACCTGTTATGCCCCTTCCAGTGGCTGCGAAGTGGCTATTTTTCACAGCTACTATGGCTGTGAAGCTGCTGGTTTACAAGGCTACTGAATAGCTCTGGAGAGGATGAGAGTTGGGAATAGGGCACACTAAAATGTCCTAACACTCACTGTCCTCACCAGTATTCAGCTGTTTTTCTTGAATAAATGTTCCTCATATTAGTGCAGGCTTTTGGTTAATTTCCAGAGTTCCGAAAAAGTTCATTTTGACATTTTTTTGCTAGTGTTCTTTTTGTTTTTATGAAGGAGTGGAATTTTGGAAGTTTTTATTCTGTTAACCTAAAAGTGCCTCCCCAGTATTTTTTTTGGATGGAGTATTTAAATTGTTACATTGAATGAGTTACTATTATATTTGGTCTTATATCAACTATCTTATTTTTTATATTTTATTCATTATACCTATCTTATTTTCCTTTTCCCTTCATTTTATAGCTCTAAAGTGATTAAGTATGTTTTACTATTTTCTGTCTATTTGCTTGTTAGATATATGTATTTTTTTCTATTCTTTTATTGGTCACCTTAAATATTATGACTGCCATTTTAAAGACTCTTTTATTAATTAGTACCTTTACCACTTCTCAGATAATGCGAGGCCCCTAAGACCCTTTCACTCAATTTCCCTCTGTTACCCTTTGTATTGCTACATATGCATTTTTATTTAGATATACAGAAAGCCACACAACACATTTTTTTCGTCCAGTCAATATACATTTAGTTTTACCCATATATTCACCCTTTCTGTTGCCCTTAATTCTTCTATATGTATATATTTTTAAATTGAAGCGTAACTGACATACGGTGTAATATGAGTTTCATTCTCCATACATTTCTAACTGCCTAAAGAAGTCCCTTTAGTATTTCCTTACTACAGATCTGTGGGCAACAATACCAAATAAATCCTTGATTTCTTTCTCACTTTTACGAGATATTTTTTTCTGGGTGTAGATTTCTGTGTTGGCATTTATTTTCTTTTAGCACTTTAAAAACGATGTCTGTCTTAGTCTGCTCAGGCTGCTATAACAGAATACCATAAACTGAGTGGCTTAAATAATAGACATTTATTTCTCATAGTTCTGAGGCTGCAGAGCCCAAGATGAAGGTGCCGGCCAATTCAGTTTCTGTTAAGAACTCTATTCCTGGTTTGCAGATTACTGCCTTCCTGCTGTGTTCTCACATGGTGGAGAGAGATCACCTCTCTCCTGTCTCTTATAAGGGCACTCGCCTGTTCATGAGGGCTCCACCCTCATGACCCCAACACCTCCTAAAGGCTCCACCTCTTAATACCATGACATTGTGGGTTTGGGTCTCAACATATGAATGGGTAGGAGGGACACAGACATTCAGTCCATATTAATATATCATTGTCTTCTGTCTCCTTTATTGTTGTTGAGATGCCAGTCTTATGTTTGTGCCTTGGAAAGTAATATATCCTTCCTCAAGCCATTTTAAAGACTTTCGTCCTTGTCTTTGGTTTTCAGCAGTTGAATATGATATGCCGCAGGGTGATTTTCTTTCTGTCTGTTCTGCTTAGAGTCTGTAGTTTGATAACTTTCATTCATTTTGAAAATTCCCTAGCCATTATCTCTTCATATATTGTTACAGTTCCATGGACATTAGGTCTTTCACCATATGCTCTGTGCTTTGTGCTGATGTTTTGTTTTTTTTGTTTTGTTTTGTTTTGTATTTTGCATTCTTTTTGCTCTCTGCGCAAAGATGGGATATTTTCTGCTGACCTTGCTTTCAGCCCCCAGATCCTCATTTTAGCTGTATTTAAGCTACTGTTAACTCATATGCCATGTTTTTAATTTCAGTTGTCATAATTTTTAGTTTTCTCATTTTCATTATTTTTAAAAAATAGATTCCAGTTCTATTCTGGTAAAAATGTCCATCTCGTAATCTAGTTTTTTAAATTTATCAATCACAATGACTTCAAAGTCTATGTCAGATAACTTTAATATATGGGTACCTGTAGGCCTACTATCTAGTTGTTCTTCTGGTCCTTTTTCTTGGTATGTCTGATAATTTTAGATTGAATGCTGGATGCTGTGTGTGAAAAGTTATAGGGCTCTGGATGATATTATCTACCTCCAGAGAGGGTTTACCCTGTACTGTGGCAGACAACAGAAGGAAATTCAATGCAATCTAATCAGGGACTGAGAAAACTCAAGACTGATGTATGGGTTTTGTTAGGCTTGGTCTGAGAACTGAGAAGTTTCTTGGGGCTCCTTCTTAGTGAGTCCTGAGGTTGGATTTTAATTTCTCAGCACTGTGAAACCACTGAAAACTTTGCTTTGATTTTCAGCTCTTTCTACTTGACTTCTTAGCACCGTGCCTGCTAAGAAGAAAATGCCTCAATAGAAAAGCAGATGTTAAGTGTCAGGCTCGCTTCCTGAGCTTTTCTTCTCTTCTGAATCTTGACCTCTCAAGACCTGGCTGCTTTGGCATTCACAAACTCCAATTGTCTTTCTCACCATGTGAGATTTTATCAAACTTGGTTCGCTTTTCAGCCCCACACAAAGGTTGGAAAATGCCCCAAAGGGCAAAGCTTCATGCAAAAAGTTGGGCTTCTTCAGTGCAGTTTCCTTCTCTCTGGGATATGTTGTGTCAAGTCCTGGCTTCCTTGAAAGCTCTTTAATGCCTTCAAACAGGTTTTGGGTTTTGTTCTTTTAATCCAGCTCCTCTTTGCTTGTGCGTGTGTGTGTTTAATGGGAGCATTGGCTTGCTAAGAAGTTATTCCATCATAGCTAGAATTAAAAGTCTGCAGTTATTTTTTTTAAAGAGACTATTTTTTTTAGAGCAGTCAAGTTCACAACAAAATTGAGCAGAAAATCGAGTTCCCTTATACCACTTATGCACAGCCTCCCGCTCTATGGACGTCCTATGTCAGAGTGACACATTTGTTACAGATTGATGAGTCTATATGGACACATCATCACCCAGCGTCCATAGTTTACTTACATCAGTGTTCACACTGGTGTTTTACAGTCTACGGATTTTGACAAATTGCATTTCTTTTAAAATAAACTTTATCTGGAAGAAATTTTAGATTGACATATAATTTGCAATGATAACCCAGTGAGTTCTCATCTACCCTTCACCCAGCCTCCTAATGTTAATATCTTATATTACCATGGTATATTTTTTAAAACTACAAACTAAAAAGAAATGGTATTCTAATGTTAAGTAAATTACGGACTTTATTTGGATTGTACCAATTTTTCCATTAATGTCCTTTTTCATTGTTTGTTTCAGGATCCAACTCAGGATTCCACATTGTATTTCATTGCCGTGTCTCCTTTGGTTCCCCTGATCTGTGACATTTCCTCAGTCTTTTTTTTTCATGGCATTGAGTTTTGAGTATTACTGGCTAGTTATACTGTGGAATGTCCCTCAGTTGGGGTTTAGCTGATGTTCGTCATATGGTTATACTGGGGTTATTATTATTATTTTTGGAAGACAAATGCCCTTCTAATCGTGTCATATCGGGGTGTACATACTATCAACCTGTCTTACTACTGGCAATGTTAACTTTGATCACTTAGCCAAGATACCTGAATGGTTTTTCCACTGTAAAGTTACCCTCCTGACTTAATATTCTGATCTTTGGAAGCAAGTCATAAAGCCCAACCCACAGTCAAGTAGAGGGGATGGAATTAAGCTTCATCTCTGAGAGGGGAGTATCTATGTAACCATTTGGAATTCTTCCTTAAGGAAGATTTGCCTCTTCTCACTTATTTACTTACCGATTCAATCATATGTTTATATCAGTATGGGCTCATAGATAATTATTTTATGTTTTGGGTTATAATTCAGTTTTATGTGATTTATTTTGTTATTTGTTATTTATTTATTTATTGGTTGCTCAAATTGTTTCAACTTTGGCCATTGGGAGCTCCTTCAGTTTGGCTTCTGTGTCCTTTCGACATGCCTCCATCCTTTTGGTTTTTGAACACTGCCTTACTTTCTTGATACTACAAGGTGCTCCAGGCTCATCTTGTATTTTCCCTGTTTCAGCCCTAGAATTGGCCATTTCTCCAAGGCTCTGGTTTCTTTTATTAGAGAATGGTATTTAGAGATGAATATCTAACTAATTGGCATGCTCACTATTACTGAGCTTATGTCATAACATTTTGTAAGATAGTCTTTTATCAGAGTCCGCATTCCATCCTGGGATTCTCTGACTTTTGGTTGAGGTTTTTTATGATTTGCATACATTAAAGTTCACTCTTTGTGGGATACAGTGCTATGGGATTTGACAAACGTGTTGAGTCATGCATATACCACCGTAGTACCGTATAGAATACCAACATCCCCCCAAAATTGCCTTGGGCGTCCCTTTTGTAGCCACTCACTCTGCTCTGCAGCCCCCGCAACCATCCATCTGTCTTCAGCATTTGGTATTAATCCTGCCTCTCTGCCTTGTTTGCAGACCCTGGAGTGGGGAGGAATGATTGAGATGGGGTTTTAATGTCAGCTTTGCAGGAGTGAGCAGGCGATAATGCCTGTTAACTGGATTATGAGTTATTTGTCTTGTGTGTTATTATTTCTTTAGAACAGCACTTAGTACGAAGCACGTGCTCATGAAAAAGAAATTTAATGCATCAAGCGCCAGCATGACCCAACGTAAGTGTATGGTTAATCTGTGACAATTGAAAATGTGTTTCTTGAAAGGTTTGAGAATTCCTAAGTATTCTACCACCAGTAATTGAATGTTGCTGCAGTTGCTATGCTAATCCCAACTCTGCAATTCTCTATTCTCCATCCCCAAGCCTCCCAGCACTTGATTAAAATCTGTGCAGAATACTTACCACTCTTACCTTGTTGACCTTAAAAACCTTAAAAACCACCCTTCCACATAGGCCATATTACCTCCATTACAAAAGACTGTCTCTTTTGGACCTCTACGTTTTAGTCCAGAGTTTTTTTTTAAATCTAGAAATGCTTCGCCACTTAATCTTCCATGTACCCAACAGTGGCCAAAAAAAAAAAAAAAGCTTTAGGGCAGCCATATCTATGGCCACCAGCCATGCAAAATGGCAGCAGCTAACAATCCAGGGAGAAAAGATCAATTCTTTAATAAGTCACATTCAACACATGACCTGGAGAAAGAGACCTCCACTTCTCTTGGCAAAGGACACAGAGAAGGCACTTTTTGGATGTTGATATAGGAAGGACATGCAAGTTCATCACCTTGGCCTGGGTTGACCTGCCAACTTGAAGCCAGCAGATTCCTTTCAAAACTGGGCATGAGACTAAGTGTCCTGGTGCTGTGAGCATTCCTCCTTCTCTTGTTTTCTAAAGTAATGGAGAAGAGCCAGAGGGGTAATGGAAGATGTGAGATTAAAGAAACAGAAGGATTCACCAGGAGAATTGGGCAATTTGCTTGTAAATGAATCTGTAGCCTCAGGGCTGTGTGTACCCAGGAAAAAAATGAAGTGGAAATTTGGCAAACATGATCACCGATGATCTAATTTGGCTGTTGACTCCAATCAAGTTAGTTGGTTAACTGCCAGGTTTTCACTCTACTTTGAATTGCTCAGGGACAGCCAAAGGGAAGGGGGATTAAATCATGCATCTGAGGCTCTTGTATATAGCTGATGAAAATGTTGTTTTGGAATAGCTATTTGGCCTTTAAGGTACTCTACGATGAAACTCTTCTTGCATTTTCTTTGCAAAATGACAGAAGAGGCTCAGTGGATTTCCAGCCCATTAAATAACTTAGATACTGAGAATAGGCCAATTCTTCACTCCCAGGTTCCAGACATTACTCAGCCACGGAGCCAACAAGATGCATTTATAGCAAGATTGAAAATTCCTGGAGAGGTTGGCCATGTGCCCCCTGGCTTTGGGGACTGTAGAGGCAGTCTTCAGTTCATTTTCAGGAGTTTTATGTCCCTGTGTGGAAGATTATTATATGGACTTCCATATTGGTTCGTTCATTCATTCATTCATTCATTCACTCATTCATAATTGAACACTGGTAATGTGCCAGGCACTGTACTAGGTGTGGCAGATGCAGAGATGGAGGAGACAGGTTTCCTATCCTGAGGAGTTCAGCATCTGGTTAGACAGTGGGAGCTGCGAAGGAACAGTGTCACGATGGTATGACCAATGCAACGGTAGAAGCATGTACTATGAACATTGGGCACATGGAGTGGGTAGGATAGACTCTGCTTGGATGGGTCAGAGAAGGTTTGTTTTGTAGAGTTAGGAGTTGAAATTGATAGATGAAACATAAATAAGATCCCTTTCCACCGTGGAGGGGTGAGGTTGGCGAGGAGATGTGTTCAAAGCGTGACAACAGTACAGGCAGACACATGAAGTGCTGTATTCTTTAGGAGACCTGCCAGGTGCTCACTGTCCCCAGAGCTTGGGTCATAGGCAGAAAGGTAGGGGGTCCCACTGGCAGTGCTAGAGGGAGTCTTTGGAGAGTTTTAAAGGAGGGAAATCATTTGGTCATCTTGGAAAGGTCATCATAATGGTGACAGGATGAGCAGAAATTCTGGAGGCAGCCAGAGATCGTTCAAATCCAGGTTTGCTTCTTTACTGGGTAGCCTTGGAGAAGTTCCCAGATATCACTGGGCTTTAAGAAAATAAGATAATAATACATTCCTTCAAACATTGTTGAGAAAATTAGAAACAACATATACAAAGTATCTAGAAAAGTAACTGAGAATTTTTGTTTTAATTATTGTGAGGCTAATATGATATGTTGGAAAGTGGATGAGTTTCTCAGAGAGTCCTGGATTCTGATCCTAGTTTTGCTTCTGACTAGTTGGGTATTTTTTGGGCCCATTTCTTAACCTTTCTGAACCCATTTTCTGGCTGGGAGACATCCATTTATTCAATAAACATTTATTAAAGAACCTCTGTGTGCAGTCTTGTGCTAGCAATGAAGTGACCTCAGTGAACAACTAGGAACAGTCTCCCCTAAAATACGTAACTCCAGTTTAATAGGAGAAAAAAAAATCAGAAAAATTCCAGTAGTGGGGAAGCCTGCAAAATACCTGAGTAATGCTCCTCAAAACTGTCATTGTCATAAAAAAAAGGAAAAATTTGAGAAATGGTCAGCCAACAGGAGCCTAAGGAGACATGACAATAAGATGTAATCTGGTATCCTGGATATGATTCTTGAACAGAAAAAGGACATTAACTACAAATCAAGAAAATCTAAATAAAGAAGTTACTTTAATAATAGCAATAACAATAATTTAATAGTAATGTATCAATATTGATTCATTAATTGTAAGAAGTGTGCCATACTAATCAAGTAAGACATCAATAATAGAGGAAATGTGTCTAGGGGTTCTGGGAGGGCATATGGAAAATGCTACTATCTTCTGAATTTTTCTGTAAATCTAAAAATGGTCTAAAAAGTAAAATTTATTTTAAAAAAGAGGCATGTTCCCTGATCTTGCAGAATTTGTACTCTGCAAAATGGGAATAAGAAAAACAGACACATAGGGAGGTTTTGAGGTCTAATTACAAGCTTGTAAAATGATTTTATACAAGGTTAGTGCATGAGAATTGATGAATAGAAGTTTATTTTTACCTTGTTCATAAATATTTAAAATCTCACATCTATACATTCATCCACATGTCCATATATCTATTGATCATGTGTGGTTGCCAGGGGTGGTAGTATATTTGCAAATATTCTAGTTCAAATTTACTTCTAGACACATGGAAGAATTGTATTGCCCTGCCATATTTGAAGTTAGATAATGGCTATGCATTTGCTTTGGCCAATGGAACCTAAGCAGAAATGAAGTGCATCCTGATGGGTGGGAGCTTTTAGCCTAAGTGTTCAAGTCATTACTTCACCTCTTCCTCACTGGTATGTAAACCAAAGGTATATCCAGGGAGGTGGAACTACTATGAAAAAAACAGCTATGGGAAAAAGGATTGATTTTAGGAAGTGGACCCTACACAGTGGAGAAGAGAAAGTCTCAAAAGGAGAGTTAGATGATGAGAGATGAAGTTACTAGCCAGTCTTCCCAAACCACTGATGCAGGTAGACAAGTTGGAGCTTTCAAGAGAGTCCGAGAGTTCTGGTACATCTAGCCACTGAAGTAGGGCCATGAATAGGGATCTTCCAGAGTTGTCCATGGGGAGTTGCTGCCTGAATGCAACTGCTACTGAGTCTGGCAGTGAGCCTCGGATGACTGTTGATCACGGGGACCTACAATCAGGAGGACGTGCTGGATGTGGAGCAGAGAACAATGACAAGCTGAGATCCACTGGGCATCTCTGTGTTTGCTGTTTCTCCATCTAATGATGTCCTTCAGAGAGTAATTGTGATGCTTCACTTCTGTCTCCCAAATCTTGTTGAATTCTCCTTTTGATTAATTTTAACCCAGAACCATACAGGGAAGAGGATTCCAGAGGTGAAATTCCCAATTTAACCAAGCTGTTGATAGAAAAATTCAGCACAGTCTACCAGCTTGGCATCTACACACACCTCTTTTAACCATTACTTCCAAATAAAGACAATAGAAAAATAATTTTTCTACAAAACATGATGAACGACTATTCCTGTACAACCGAAAACATGCTTACTTCTTCCCCCAAAAGGACATGCAAATCTCACCTTATCCATAGTTGGGTGATGGTCATTTCTCTTCTGAATCCTTCCTTGAAAATACTAATAACAACTACAGTCCTCATTTCTTCAACTCATCATGTGGTCATAGCTGGTACTGACCACTTACTTTTCCATTACCCAGTCCAGATTCTCTTTGTTCTCAGCAAGCACCCTAGGTTGTCATGGTTCCCTGCCTCATAGGTCAACCAAATCATTATTCCTGAAGGTTATGTACCATTAGCAGTTCTGCTTAAGTTAGGTTATAGCTCTCTATTAACTATTTTAAAAAATTGTCTTAGATTTTTTTAATTATGTTAGAATATCCAGAACATAAAACTTACCATTTTAACCATTTTAAGTGTACTATTCAGTGGTATTAAATACAGTCACATAAATTAACTTTTATCACAGGACATGGAAGTTCTTTTTTTTTTTTTTTTTAAGATTTCATTTATTTATTCGACAGAGATAGAGACAGCCAGCGAGAGAAGGAACACAAGCAGGGGGAGTGGGAGAGGAAGAAGCAGGCTCATAGCGGAAGAGCCTGATGTGGGGCTCGATCCCATAACACCAGGATCACGCCCTGAGCCGAAGGCAGACGCTTAACCGCTGTGCCACCCAGGTGCCCCAGGACATGGAAGTTCTAAGAGGTGCCCCAGAGGATCTCCTATGTTTCAGACATACTCCATTGCCCCCATTGTGTAGTGGCCACCTAGTTTCCATGGGATCAATCTGACCCAAGTCGGTATAGTAACCCCCGTCTTTTCCTGTTGGTTCATTGGCAAGAGGAACCCAAAGTAGCCAAGTGGTAGTCTCAGCTTCCAGTTGAACAGAACCATGATTGAAACAAAGACATCTAGACTGACAGGCTCCAAAGTCATGCGAACAGGAGGTAAAAACTTCGTTGGTTGTTGTAAAGGGTAATAAGAGAAACAACTACCTCTTCCACCCCTTGGTTCCTAGGTGTCTAAATCAGAAGGGGGAATGAAGCATGAGAGACTATGGACTCTGAGAAACAAAGTGAGGGCTTCAGAGGGGAGGGGGGTGGGGGAATGGGATAGGCTGGTGATGGGTAGTAAGGAGGGCACGTATTGCATGGTGCACTGGGTTTTATATGCAACTAATGAATCATGGAACTTTACATCAAAAACCAGGGATGTACTGTATGGTGACTAACATAATATAATAAAAATATTATTATAATAAAAAATATTAGATGAAGGGCTAAATTATGTATTAAATGAAAAGGAGTCCACAAAACAAAAAAAAATCTGGGCTATGGGAGAAACAGCACCATATACCGATTTAGAGGATACGCCACCTTCTGGAGTCCCATAACTATTGTCACCCAGCTGGCACTACAACTGAATCATCAAAAGTCTATTTCAGCCTTCTATCAGGTTAGCTGCTTTAAGATGATACTTGGACCAGGGCATTCCATGAGCATGGGTCCATTGCTGCATTTTTTATGCTGTAATATGAGCTCTCTTTTCAGAAGCAATGCCATTTGGAATACTAAGACAGTAAATAAAGCACTGTGTGAGTCTAGAGATGATGGTTTTGGCAGAAGCACTGCAGGCAAGAAAGGCAAATCCGTACACACAGTGTCTATTCCACTCAGACAAAATGCTATCCCTGCCATAATGGAAGTGATACACTGTAATACACACGCCACTGTGTGGCGGACTGATTCTCTCTGGAGCAATAGCATATTAGGAGTTCACTGATGGTCTCTGAAGTTGGCTGATTGGACACTCAGCAGTGACTGTAGGGGATTAGCTTTGAAAGCGGAAGCTCATGCGCTGAGCTCATGCATAATCTTCACCCCTACCTCCCGAGTCACTTTGTTTGTGAGTCCATTGAGCCAGGACAGAGACGGGTGACAGAGGCTGCCTGATATCCACAGAATGGGTCATCTTGTCTATTTGATTATTAAGAACCTCCTCTGCAACTGATGAATCACTAAATTCTACCTCTGAAACTAATAATACAGTATATGTCAATTAAATTGAATTTAAATTTTAAAAAAGGAACCCCCTCTGCTAAGGCTGCTCTTTTGTAAGTTTTTACATGGCACACAAGTATCCCTACACACTGTGCCCATTCAGAACGGCCGAGCCACATACCTCTTCCCTAGATCTTCTCGTCACTAATTTCCCAATTACGTTTCTTCCAAGTCCCTGACCTTCTGATCAAACCGTTAGCTGCTACCCATAAATCAGTATAGACACATATCTCTGGTCATTTCTCCTTCCAGGCAAAATGAGCAACGGGGCACATTGCTTGAATTCCTGCCAGCTAGGAGAACCATTCACCACTGTTCTCTGGTGGCATCATAGTGATACAGCTGTTATTTGTACCACACATCATAGAACCATCTACAAACTAAATCTGAGTTTTTTCTTCCTCAGTCACTACCTATGAATAGGGAAAAGCCTTCACAGAGTCATGGCTCTTTCTTCCCTACTATGTCAGAAATATGGGATTTCCCCTTTTGTTCACCTTAAATCTGGACTCATAGGAAAGGGGGTTGTGGAAAGTAGTTCCCAGCTTACCAAGTTGGTAATATAAACATAGATATTTACCATTGCCGATGCTCTTCATTTGTTCTTAAAAATCTGGGTTTCCATCTCATATCATTTCTCTTCAATCTGAAAATTTTCTTTTAGTATTTCTGGTAGTGCAGTTCCCTGCAAATGGAGTCTCTTAGTTTTCTGTTATCCAAAAATATCTTTATTTTGTGTCAATTTTAAAAGAATATTTACACTGGTTAAAGAATTTGGAGCTGGAAGTCTTTTTCCCTTTCAATGCTGTAAAGATATTGTTCCATTCCTTTTGTCTTCCAGAGATTTTGATGAGAAATTAGACATTATTCAAATCTTTTCTCTTCCTATTTATTCATATTTATCCTGCTTAGAGTTTGCTAAGCTTTTTCAATCTGTAAATTTATGTCTTTCACCAAATGGGGAACATTTTACCCATTATTTATTAAATATTTTCTCTGCCCCAATCTTTCTCAGTGCTCCTGAGCCTCCAAATATATGTATATTATACCTTTTGATTATTTTTCAACTGGTTCCTGAGGCTCTGTTAATTTTTCAATCTTTTTTTCTCTGTCTCCCCACCCCCCAGATTGAACAGATCCATAGATTGGATCCATATTCTATGGCTCTATCTTCAAGTTCATTTACTCTTTATCATTTCCATTCTACTCTCAAGCACATTCAGTGAACTTTCAATTTCAGATATTGTATTTTCCACTTTTAGAATTTCTATTTGGCTCTTTAAAAAAAATTTTCTAGTTCTCTGTTTTCTTTTAAATCAATGAATGTAGTTCAAAAGCTGCTTTAAAATTCAAGTCTGCTAATTTCAACATCTGTTTGGTCTCTATAGGTTGTTTTTTCTCTTGAAAATGAGTGACATTTCCTTGGTTCTTTATATGTTGAGTAGTAGTAGTCATAGTAGTAGTTGTTGTTGTTGTTTTATACCCTGGATATTATGAGGTTTATGTTGTGGAATTCTGGATTCTGTTACATTCTTTCACAAAGAGTTGATTCACCTTTGCTTTCTTTGTTTTAGTACGTGATCAGTTTGGTTGAACTCAGACTATGAATTCACCTTCAGTGCTCCCAGACGGCATTGTCATTCCTGGTATAGCTTTTTTTTTTTTTTTTTAAGATTTTATTTATTTATTTGACAGAGAGAGACAGCCTGCGAGAGAGGGAACACAGCAGGGGGAGTGGGAGAGGAAGAAGCAGTCTCCCAGTAGAGAAGCCTGATGTGGGGCTCGATCCCAGAATGCCAGGATCATGCCCTGAACCGAAGGCAGACGCTCAATGACTGCGCCACCCAGGCGCCCCATGGTATAGCTTTTTTAATTGCACAGCAACAATAGGTTTAAGTGTGTATCTCTGCCCCACTGAACTATAAGTGTGTCAAAGACAGTAACCTGGTCTTATTTAGCTTTGTGTCCTTTATATACAGCTTAATTTGCAAACAATGGACCTGCCACGATGCTGAATGCACAAATAAGCTAATGAACCATGTAATTCAGGAAACATCAAGCAAATGGTATTAAGATGAGTCAGGAATCAGGAGGGAAAAGCTGAGAGTCTTTCACGCATATATCAACTTTCGCCTTCCTATGCTTGGTGTAATTTTCAATTGTTAATCCACTACCAAGAATCTGGGCCTCAGGTACATTTACTCTTCAATATTTGTACCCTCATCTATTATTTCCTACAGGGTACATATTGTAGCAAAATCCCGTTACAATAACGTAATGAAAACAGCAGATAGTGATGGTTCAGTCATTACTTTAGCTGCGTTTCTATAATGTGGGAATAACCTAAATGTATACATTGGAATCACAATTCAAGTCCACAGCTGAAGCCTATGTTATTCATTCATTCATTCAATAGACACTTGAGTACCTGTGCTGTGCCAGGTTCTAAGTTGCAGAAATATAAATATTGATGAGCACAGTTCGTGTCCTGAAGGGGTGAGGGAAACACAGAGGTTAGTCATTTAATTAGTTATCTGTAGATCCTGCAAACATGTATCGAGCAGCTATTTTGTGCTGGGAACTTGACTAGCGTCCAGGGGTACGATGATGGGAAGATGGACAATTCTCTGCCCTCAAGGAACTCAGGGTTTCTCTGGAGAATATTAACCCTAGGAGAGGTTTTCCTAGAGTACAGTTGTTCGAGTACCACCTTCACATTTTGTTTTCGCTGTGGCCTATATCGCATGTACTGCTAATTCATATTTTATTTGTCTCACTCTTCAAAAGCTTAAGCCAATTGAATATTAAAAGAAAGATTATTTTACAGATTGGATATGCTATTATGCTTTTCAAATTCATATAAACATAAATGCATAATTATTAAAATGCAAAACACCAAGTATCACATGTCATATGCTCTGGGGAACACTGCTTTAAGTCTGTTAAATGTTGTAAAAGAGATGTTTATAAAGTGCAAAAAGTGTAATGGGAATATAAAAGAGGCTATTAATCCTGCCTGTGTTTATAAGGAAGGCTTTGCAGAAGAGTCTTTTTGTGGCAAGTGACAGTATCCCCTTTATTATTTTATCCTTGTGGTAGTCAAAATAATGCCCGTCCCCCCAGCCCAATCCACATTCTAGTCTGAACTAATGAATATATTACATTACAAGGTGAAGGGGAATTAAGGTTGCAGGTAGAATTTGAGGTGCTAATCAGCTAGTCTTAAGATAAAAAGAAATCAAGCTGGATGAGCCAGATGGGCCGAATGAAATCAAAAAGAGCCTTAAAAACAGAAAAGGGAGACAGAAGAAAGTCAGCATGATTTGATGTGACAAGGAGGCTACCATTATTGTGGACTATAAAGATGGAGGACAGGGTCATGAGCCAAGGACCCACGAGGCCTCCAGAAGCTGGAAGAAGCAAGGAAATGGATTCTTACCTCCAGAAAGTCATGTAGCCTTGCCAATACCTTGATATTTGCCTGGTAAGACCTGTGTTGGATTTTGAGCCTAAAGAATCATAGATAATTGATTTGTGTTGTTTTAAGGCACTAAATGCGTGGCCATTTGTTACAGCAGCCGTACGAAGCTGATACAACCCACAGCGCCAGATGCATCGTGGTCTTTGGCTAAAAATGAATCAAACAGAATGGGGTCTCCCTTTTAAGTTCTTTAAGGTCAAGGACCTCATCTTTTGTCTGTTGTAGGCCTAGTACCTACAATTCCATTTAGCATATCGTTGGCAGTCAGTGACTATTTTGAGGGCATTGTGAAGAAAGGTACTATTTGAGATGGGTGATCAAGAATGGGTAGAAGTTGGGGTGCTTGGATGGCTCGGTTGGTTAAGCATCTGGTTTTTGATTTTGGCTCAGGTCATGATCTCAGGGTTGTGGGATGGAGCCCCTCGTTGGGCTCTGGGCTCAGTGTGGAGTCTGCTTGAGATTCTTTCCCTCTTTCTGCCCCTCCCTCACTCATGAACATGCTTTGTCTCTCAAAAAAAAAAATGGGTGAAAGTTGCATAGACATGGAAGTGGATTGAGCTGCTTTGAGCAAAGACATGAATGTTTGTGGTGTGTTTAGAGAAAGAAATTATCTGGCAGAAGACAGCATGTTTAGGGAGAATGAGTGATAACAAATCCAGGGCAGTGGCAGGGGAGAGACCAGGAAGGGCCTTGTGTGGCATACAAAAGAGTTTGATTCAAGTCCTGAGGCCTCAGGTAGTCATGTCTCAATCTTGTAGAAGGCATTAAGGGCAATATGGGCGTCCCCTCTCTCCCAGCTGGTATCTGCAAACCATCCACTAGAATCTTGTGTTTCTGGAACCAGGATTCTTGCAAATCCATGCAGAGGTTTTGGTAGAAGATCTGACCTTGTGGACTTGGGTTCTCGTGTGGGGGGTCAAGTGTTGCACATTAGGAATGGCCAGACAGAGGAAGCCAGCAGCCTGAGAAGCCGGGTGACTCTCAGGCTCCCTGGAACTTCCTCCCTGCAGGAGCCGACAAGCTGGCAAGGTTTCCAGCATAAACCCCACATTCCATGTGTTTGCAATGTGGCCACAGAGATGCACATGGGATCGGGGGCTAGGGAGTGAGGGCTTCGTTCTGGAGGCATTGCTTCCTCTGTTTTCCTGTGCATTTTCGAGAGCACTTATTTTGCTTTCTTAAAGTTATGGTGTGGAATAAAGGGACAGTAATGGGTTCCAGATGCTATTATTTTTCTCCTTCTATAATTGGAAACAAAAATATAGCATGGCTTTTAAAATGAAAGTGCCAGAGTGGAATGATGCTTTTAGCTCTGGGGTTTTAGCTGTGATTTAGAGCCCAGTGTGAGGCTGTGGCCGTCGTCACTACACACCAGCTCACTCACATTGCTCCCTGCAGACCCAGCTCAAAGCTTTATCTCAGAACCTGAATGAGGTTCAACTGTGAGTCCTATTTTAAGAAACTCTAACACACGGAACTCAAACTTGCAAAGCAGACAGATTTGGGCAGAGTGAACAGCCACGTATTCAAAGGGTGATTGTTTTGCAGAAGACCACAATGTAGGTCTTTTAATTGGAGCTTCCCCAGTGCACCTAAAGGTTTCCCCGCACACCATTAATTTCTGAGGAAGGGGACAAAGACCCTACCAGCTGAAGTGTTCCCAGCGTGAAGTGCCAAGTGAAGATCAATTAGAAAATCAAGAGACCAGAATCTTGAAGTAGAAAGTGATCTGAGGAAGAAAGAATGCTTAAGTTACCATGGACTCACTCATACAACACGCAAGTCTGCAGGAGAACTTGAAAGTCATCATGTGACCACCTGGCTTAGAGTCATTCTTGGAATCGGATCAGCGTCCTTGAAAGTTAGACAAAGGGATCATCCTAACCGTGCAGGAGGAAAGACCTACTGTTAGACTCAAAACTTCAGGTCCCTTTTGGAGTCCTCCACTCTTCCCTTGGGCCAGTCGCTATTGCAAAATGGAATAGTGGGGAAAGCAGGATTCAGGTTTAGACTGCGGAGAAGCAGTTGGCCTCCACCTACAAGACGTAATAAGACCAGATTACACTCTCTCCAGGGAGATAATCTTTAACACAAAGCAGATCCCAGCCCCAGCCTAACAGCAGGCCAGGAAGGGAAGATGAGGCCAAAGAGCCACTCAGTCCTTACAAGATCTGCACAGCACACCGGCAAAAATAGGAACTCTGGACCCCAGAGCTGACATTTAAGACTGGCCTCCTGCCTTTTGTTCATGGCAAAACAAAAAGTTGAAGCTCTCTTTGACGCCAAGACTCTCAGGTCAGTCTTGACAAGCAATAGAAACTGTCTCCTTACTTTTCTCACTGCCTGTTCTCCCATCGCCTTTTATATTTTCCTCTTGCAGCCACGCAAGTAATTAATCCCCAACACCTTGAGCTGCCATCCATCACGTACGCACTGTGTGCTGGCCACCTTACAGTGGGGCATGTCATTAACCATTATCACTCCCATTCTCCAAATTCTTGGATTGATCAACCAATTCCAGAGCCCAGAGACTTCCTTTATATTTTGTTCTTAAATCATGTGAAGCCAGTGATACAGGTCTAAAGAGATTACTCAGTGGTTCTTAACATTTTTGAAAATCTGACCAAGCTGGGGCTTCACCCTGGACCTATTCAGAACCTCTGGGGCCTCAGCATCTGTGTCTTAAATCTGCTCACTGTGATTCAGATGCATGGTGGGCTAGAAAACCAGTGCAAAAACATCTTAGGGGATGTGGGGCTTAGGGGGTGATTTGGGGAGCTGACACCTTTACAGGGAGCCCTCTACTCTGCTATGGGCACCAAAGCCTGTCTGTGGCCCCTCATCGGGCCTGAGAAAATTAATAAGGGAGACCAAAGCAAAAGGCAGATATTCTGATCCTAGTCTAGCTCTTTCCTGATGTTCTGAATTGGGCTGGGTGGCCCAGAGGGAACCTTGAGGTCCCACTTCTTCTCCTTCAATCCTAGAGTCAGGTTTCTTCCCCTTGCCTCTGCCTTCTGATCCTATTAGTTCTGAACACCTGAGGGGCCCTCCAAGGAGTCTTGCCCAGCCCCTATGAGAAACTTGCTAAGCCCTAATAACACAGAATTTAAAGTATAGAGGAAAGATGAGGAAACTTTAGAGTCACCCACTCCTCCCATGGCAGGGGAGCCCATACCTAATATGTGAGGTATTTTCAGCTCATCTTCCAAATGACCAAGTCACCTTGTCTCCTCATCTTTCCATTTTGATGGTGTCTCCATTGAGTATTGATTGACAGAGCCCATCCTCCCAGGGGTAAAGATTCTATCCTGATGTGATTTTCTGGGGTTGGGGGATTCTTTGGGCTCTAACCCCTTAGCCCATAGAAGCTGTCTGGGGATTGTCAGAACTCAGCACCCAAACACAGACATGAACCTCTCTTCCTCTGTGGGTGAACTTACTTCAAGTCAAGTTCCCCCCAAATGTGGAATGTGTGATTTTTCTGAAGAATGACTTTATAGTCATGACTGTCTTCTTAGAATTTAGCTTTAGTAAATAATTTAGAATGTGTTCTCACAACTGGTTATAAGGGTGTTCATTGTTGCATTATTTTTACTGAGCAAACTTAGAAACAACCTAAATGGCCCATAGCAGAGGATGGGGTGAATGAATCGTGCCACTCTAAAACTCATGGTGTGCATTCCTGCTCTGGAACATGCAAAGATATTTATTATATTTTAAATGCCAAAAGTAGATGATAAAACGTACATTATGATCTCATTTTTGCATCTGGAAAAATACATATCAAACTATTAATAGTTGCTATCTCTGGGTGGGGACTAAAGGTGGTTTTCATTTCCTCTTTCGTTGCTTGTCTGTATTTTCTAATAATTATTATTATTAATAATAAAGAATGCATGGTACTTGGCTAATTGGAACAAACCTAAGGTTGGTGTTGAGCGAGGGCAGGCGTCTGAGAGTGGGGCAGAAACAAGACCCTAGGCACCCTGCAGAACCCCCAAAGGCGTAAAGGCTATGCTTTCATTTGCATCTCCTCTCACACCAACTCTCCTTGCCAACCACCGCTGACATCGACAGGCACTGCATGCATTCCTTACCAACAAGGCCGCCGTAGCTTTTCATTCGTTGGAAGAGAAAACAGACGGAATGAAGCTCCGCAGTGGTCACACTGCTTCTGAGATTGCCTACAAGTGTTGCAAATCTTCAACACAAAGGGATCTAACCCAAAAGACAGTTGATTTGAGAAATAGATTCGTCCTTTACTGTTGGAGTCGGCCAGGGAGGTGGCCTCCTGAGTTTGGAGCAATGGAGATAGGAAATAGGTATGCCGATGGAGTCACAACATCACTTTCATTTCTGATAAAACTAGGTTTGGAGACTGTGGTTCGTTCTCTTAGTCGAGTGGGCATGATAAGATCTCGCCCCAGAATAACTCCCCGCTGTCAGGCAGAGCTTCCCCAAAGAAGGGATGGCCTGAGTTCTCCAGTAAAATACCCGTCAGTCCCAATGGCCTCCCAGGGAGAGGAATCAGGAGAATAGGCACCCAGAGTGTACTATAAGGTAAGGGTCTGCAAACTACTCCCTGTGGGCAAAATCTGGCTCTCTGCCCTTTTTTTTTTTTTTTAAAGATTTTATTTATTTATTCGACAGAGATAGAGACAGCCAGCGAGAGAGGGAACACAAGCAGGGGGAGTGGGAGAGGAAGAAGCAGGCTCATAAGGGAGAAGCCTGATGTGGGGCTCGATCCCATAACACCGGGATCACGCCCTGAGCCGAAGGCAGATGCTTAACTGCTGTGCCACCCAGGCGCCCCTCTCTGCCCATTTTTGTCAATGAGTCCTACTGGAACACAGCCACGCACATTCGTTTCTCTGTTGTCTAAGGCTGCTGTCCTGGTCCAGCAGCGCAGTTGAGGATTATTGATAAAAACTGCACGGCCCAGAAAGTCAAATATTGCTGACCTCTCTCCAGGAAAACCACAGAAGAGGGCAATGGGTCCCCTGTAACATTCTTGGCTACTCGGATGTATCCTCTCCTGGCTCCTCTCCTCTTTCTGGCTGTCGTGCTTGACTTTTGTAGCCGTCCTCGGTTATTAACGTTCGTCAAGATTCCCTGCTTGGCCCTCCTCTTCTCATTCTACATCCTTAAAATCTTCTCTTGGATGTCTCAAGGGCCTTTCAAATCACACAAATCTTAGCTTAGGGTGACCATATAATTGATTGGTTCAAACCAGGGCATTTTGCGGAATAACATTTCTGGACAAGACTCTGAGATAATAGGCGTAACAGGGATTGTCGTGGCGAAAACTAGGAAGTCAGATCATTTTATTTATTTATTTATTTATTTATTTATTAAAGATTTTATTTATTTTTTCGACAGAGATAGAGACAGTCAGCGAGAGAGGGAACACAAGCAGGGGGAGTGGGAGAGGAAGAAGCAGGCTCATAGTGGAGGAGCCTGATGTGGGGCTCGATCCCGTAACGCCGGGATCACGCCCTGAGCCGAAGGCAGACGCTTAACCACTGTGCCACCCAGGCACCCCAGGAAGTCAGATCATTTTAAATGAAAACACTAATCATTTTCTTTCCCTAAACTCAGATTCCTTTCCAGAGCTTCCAGTGGCTCTGGTATCACCATTCTGCTCATGGTACAAGCTAGGAGCCCAGGACGTATCCTTTACACCACCTCCTCCCTCACCAGCCACCACCACTCCATCATCAAGTCGACTCCTGCGTCTCTTGGGAATCCACCCACTTCTCCAGTCTCAGCTGCTAGGTCCCAGTCTAAACCACCACCATTTCTGGCCTGGGCTTCTCAAGAGCCTCCTCCCTGGCCTAGCCCCTCCCACCTCCTTTTCACCTGACTGCCAGACTGAGCCCTGTGAAACTCCAGTCTGATTGGACCACCCCTCTGCATAAAACACATGGTCTCCAAGCCTTTAGGACAGAGATGCAAGTTCTTACTCTTGAACTCCAGGCTCAGCCTGGGTGGCCTTCCACCCCCAACCAGTACCCTTTGTCTCTTCTGCTCTTTGGGAATGCTTGATTGTGTTCTGCGCCTTCCTGATTCTGGGTCTTCCTGCAGACCATTCCCTGTAACTTCCCCTCCTGCAGTCCAAGTCTGTCTAGGTCTCCCTCCCTCAGTGTCCATGCTGGGTCATTACTGTGTCATCACCTGTCACCGAGCCCTGTCCTCTGCAGACTGTAACGACAGCCGTGTGGTTCTTTGCTTACTGACCGTCTCTCCCACCATAAGCTGCCTGAGGATGGGGTTCATATGTCTGCTCATCATCACATCTCAGCACCTAGCTCACTCTCCCCACATAGTAGACATTAAATAAATATCTATTGAAATGATGATGAGACAGGAAAAACAGCATCCGCGATATCAGAGTAGGGGGGTTTCAGTTTAGCTGGGGTGGGAAGTGGGCCGGTTGTCTGTGGTTTCTGTAACAAATGACCACAGACGTGGCTGCTTACAACAACAGAAATTTCTTTTCTGACAGTTCTGGAGGCCAGGAATCTAAAACCAAGATATCAGCTGAGCCTCATTCCCCATGTGGGGTCCAGAGGAGAAGCTCTTCCATCTTTGGCAACTGTGGGCGTCCCTTGGCTGGTGGCCAGGTCCCTCCAATCTCTGCCGCCACCTTCACACCACCTTCTCCTCCTGGGTGTCAAATGCCCCTTCTTATTCAAGTGTCCCAAGGACACTTGTGATGGCATTGAGGGCCCACCCAGATGATCTCCTTATCTCAAAATCCTCAACTTAATCACATGTGCAAAGACCCTTTGTCCCAGGAAGGTCACACTGAAAGGTTCCAGGGATTAGGATGTGGACACATCTCTTGGGGGTTGGCATGTGGGGGGGTGTCACTTCAACCTACCATAGGAACATAGGACTAGATTTGGCCCAAAAGGGGGAAAGACCAGTCTTGGGCAATTTAGGATGAGAATCTCTGCAGACCAGGAGACAGAATAGATTCAGTGACTGTGGGCAAGAAACATCCCTATGATGTTTTCACTGGAGCCCAAACAGGCAATATTGTTGTCCTCTTGCCCATTCTTGCCTTCTCTGCCCACAAACAAAGACCACTTCCCCAGGCAGAGGGCCTGGGTAAGATCCAGCTCTTCCTGAACTGTTGAGATTCATGCTTGACAAGTCAGTGGAAAGAAGCCAGAACCAAAGACCCACATTTGCTGCACAATATTGGACAAAAAGCTTCATCTCCAATAGCTTCAATTAGAAGTCAAGTTACCTTTTCTCCAGGGAGTGATTGGGATGTTTTCCTGTCATTTCCCATGTGTCTTGGGATAATAGTGTTAATACAAGGCATCATTATATTTGCCTGGTTAGTTCCTTACAAGGACAGAGTCTTACTCTTAGGGCTACTTCTAACAGCTGTGAACTCTCTAGCTGCCTGTAAAAATAACAACAAAAATCCACCCCAGACTTCTCAGGCACCACACACCCGTGTCTTTTCAACTTTCAGGAGGTGTCCTCCTCCAACTTTTCCTTCTAGTGTAACCAGAGCCATCAAGCAGCCTTCTGATGCCCTGGGAAGTGGCCCATTATGGCCAGGGCAGCAGAATGCCTTTTAAAAGGCATGGCTTCCTAAGTGTACAATTTAAAGTATTCAAACACAGGGGCCTGGCCAGAAATAAAAACTACTGTAATTTTTAGAAGGCTGGGTTCTTTCATTTTTAGGTAATGAGTCTAATTCAGTCTCTATAAACCCAGTTGTCCTTTTGTGGTCTACCTGCAACCGGGCATTTTGTGCTTCTGGGCAGCCTTCTGAAATGGCAAGGCCTGCTGGTTATGCTATTTATGAGGGAGAATGGGGTGAGGTTCCATTTTTGGCAGAGGGTAAAAATAAGGAATTTTCTTCTGAGTGGGCCCCTCTCAGAATCCAGCCCGGCCGCTCGGTCTACACTGGGCACACGTGCACAGCATATGTCAGACCTGCCTCTGAAGAGAGTATGAATCACTCTGCCTGGCGCTGCTCGGGGGAGCTTTAAATCATGCTGCTTCTACAACACGGAAAGCAGCATTTGATTTTCTGGGAGGGAGATTTTGGAACTCTTTTTGCAGGAAAATATGAACGGGCAGTACGCACTATGAGGACTTGAGAGAGAACAAACTAGAAGATCACCATCGGATGACCTCCCTGCCACAGGGAGCTCCCACACACCTTTCCTGTGGGTGTTAGCACGGTGGCAGTCTTGTGAGAGGGCAGGGTCATTCCTTCAATCAACAAATGTTTCTGGAAGCCCCCGATGTGCCCTGGGGTTGTGTAGGAAACAATGAGCTGGGGGTACACAGAGTGCGTTTGCTTTTAATGAAGCGAGTCACTCCCAGCTCCTCCAAAATCACAATCCCAGCAGCAAACTGGTTCATGTTAACCAAGTTCAAGTATCAAGTTCAAGTTCAAGGAGGGCCACTGTAGCTATTGCATGCATGGTCATCCCTCCCTCCCTCTCTATTGCAAGTGAAGAGGATTGACCTTGTCTGGGTTACATTGTGCGGAGACTTTGGGGTTTTGGAGAGATTCTAGGAAGTTAGAGTGAATTGAATTCAGTATCTGCGGGGACACCTCTCTTCCAGGACCCTCCAAGTTTGGGCTCAAAGCCACCCAATCCCTGGGGCAACCCTGGCAGGGGTTATAATCTGCCAGGGTCCCAGTGGACCCCCAAGATGCCAAAGCTCCAACCCGCTGTAGAGGTCTGAGGGTGTTCTTGAGGGGCGGAGCTCAAGGTCAAAAGGAACAAAATTGGGTCCATCTGACAAGAGCTCAAAACAAGAGGCAGGAGGCCTCTGGTGATGCTTTATGACCTGAAATGTGTGAGGGGGACAGAGTGACATGCAGTCAAGAGCCCAGACCAGGCTGCAGAGAGGGCAGGTGCTGGCGAGGCTGAGGGATGAGAAAGGGTCGAGAAGGTAGGAGAAGCAGAGGAGGGGAGGAGGTGGGCTAGGAGGGCTTTTATGTAAGAATTCCACTCCTCTGCAAGAGGAATGGTGTGTGAGACAGGGACCGGTGTACTGAAGAGATTCTTGCTCTTTGGAGCCTTGGGGAAGGAAGGAAGCCTGGTTGGGACAGACACCAGCTAGGTGAGGAGGAGCCAGGGGACGACCTGCTTCCCGCACTCGTGGGGACCCCACGGATACTGGGGGATATGAAGACAGGCGGGAAGGGAGGCTCAAGGGGACACACTAATGGAAACATCAACCCGCAACACCAGCTTCTGCTGCTGTGCCAAAGGGACCCTTTTATTCCCCAAAGATTTTAACCCACTCACTAGGCCATTCTGATCCAGTGCGGCCTCTGCTGTAACCCTCACTAGGACTCCAAACTCACGCACACGCACGAGTCATTTCATGGAAAAGTCGACGACTGAAGTGCTCTGTCTTCAGAATGGGTCACTCAGAGGCCCAGGCTGTGAGCTGTGAGTAGGAAGCTGGAGCTCCCTTCTCAGAGGGGCTGGCTCTGCACCCCTGGAACCCTCCAGATCCCTTCGAGGGTCCCACCTCTGCGTAGCCACTTTGCGTTTCTCAGCTCCACCCAGAATGGCTTCGCTCCTCAGGCTCACATGGAATTTTCTGGAACATAACACACAGATTGACAAAACCTAAGGAGATGTTTCTCCAAGCACAGACCTAGACGGATCCATTGCCAGGTTCTCTGCTTTTTCTAGTCAGGCATATGTTGAGTCTGATTCGCGTTCAAACTGCCTGCCCCGCGACAGCTCCCAGAGTGGCAGCCCTCCAACTATACCCATCCCCTCCCTCGCCGCTGCTGGAACCCGGAGATGCTGTCTCAGGGAAGGCACAAGCAGGCTTGGGATCGCGGGGAAGCCTCCTCTCTGCCTGTGGCTTGGGGCGCCCTACGTGGGGGTTTCTGGCCTGGACCCTTTGCTCTGTCTGAGCCACCAGGAGGTGAGGTGTCCATGCTGCTGTTTGACCAGACAGCTGTGAATTTTGGGGAGCCAGGAGAATAGCCTGCCAAAGATCTCCCGGTGAAACGCTATGTTTGCCACAGCTTCCCCTAAAGATGCCTACATCTGTTCAGGACAGGAAGCAGTTAATTCTCTGTACTGACGAGCAATGAAATATCAAAACAGAAGGAAACGAAAAGCAATGCAACTATGGGGCACATACCATCTCTTCTTACTCCACTTGTACTGTTAGGGGCCCAGCTCACACGCTCTGTTCTTAGCTGTTTTTAAGCAAATGCCCACCTTTGATTTCAGGTTGGTTTTGTTACATTAAAAAGTTCTGAGCGCCCCGGTCTGCCTCTTCCTTGGCGGCCAGTCTCTTCTTTCTGGAAGCGTCTAGAATAATCTGTCTCTTGAAGCAAATCCTTCCATGAGGAAACCCAGTGTATTACAGGAAGGAACCCCAACTTGGGAGTCAGACAGATTCAGGCATGAATCTCAGTTCAGCTGTGTGTCCTTTGGCAAGTGATTTCATCTCCCTGAGCCCCAGTTTACTTATCTGTGCAAGGTTGAACCTAACTCCGTCACCTACTGGCTGTGTGACCTTGCACTAGTTACTTAACCTCTCTGGGCCTTAGCGTTCTTTTATATGGGATAAACTTTGGTATCTATCTTGGGGTTGTTGCTAGTATTAACTGAATTACTGTATATACAGCGATTAGCACCATGCCTGGCGCATAGCAAGCATGATGGGAGAGTTTGCTGTTACGATCACAATGAGTTGCGATGGGACTGAATGGGATGATGCGTGTCAAGCACCTGGCACATGGTAGGTATGTGCCCAAGCCACCCCTCCCCCCAGCCTTCCCAGCATCCTCAGCTTCTCTTTGTAGTCTCACCTATGAACGCGTTCTCAGGTGCCTTTCCAGGGCAGGCCCTACACCTGGTCTTCCTCTTAGCTGATCTGCCCTATGATTTTCACTGTCCTAAACTGTGTGTCTGCGCTGACCCCAGCAGCTCCTGTCAGATCGAGTTATTCTCTTCAGGCTGAAGATGAACGGATGACTAATCATTCCTCTTATAGAAACCAGTCCTACTTTTCAGCACAAATAATATTCAGCAAGAAAATTCACCCCAAATATAGTGTGGCAGCTTAAATATGGCCATAAGTTCTTTGCAGTTCAAGAAGTGGGGTCCATTTGCCCACCCCTCCAAACCAGGCTGGCCTTGTGACTTTCTCTAATAGAGGTGGTGAAAGTGACTTCCCAAACCAGAACGCTGCCCTGAGAATGTCACGGAAGGAAGCTGGTCTAGCCTACTGGAAGATGAGGGGCCATGGGATGAACAGAGGGGCCCTGGATGAAGCTGGCACCAACTGCTTCTGGTAAATCCTTCACCACTCCTGTGGTCTGTGTCTCTAACTAAATCTCACTAGCACCCCAGAATGTGGAAGTTAAACAGAATTCTTCAGAGGCATTTCTTTTGCTAAAGGTATTCAATTCCACATACATATCTTGAAGTCTTCTGGAAGGAGTGTTGGGTGCCGGGGATGGGGATGAGGTGCAGGTCTTGGTATTGGAAGAGTTAATTCAGGATCACCGAGCATTGTGGGGCATCAATTATGAAGGGCATACCCTTAATGGAAAATTGAAGATGGGGCCCGGGGTGGAGATAGCCAGTCACATTTTATTATTAGGGTGAGTGTTCTCTGAGTTGCTCCATCTCTGTAATTCTAGGGTGATTGAATTCCACACATGTGTTAAAGACTTTGGAGCCCACGAAAAATGGAGATCAGAGTAAGGCTGGGTCTGGAGTTTCAGTTAGCATTCAACTGTTCTTGTTTTTGACAAGGACTCTGTGAACATGGAGTCCAGAGCCCAGGGTAGAAAGGAAAAACACCACCCTCTGAGCAATGCAAGTCTTTCTCTAAGCCAGGAAGAAGTATGTATTTGAAGAAAACAAGAATATGACGGTGGCATGTAGTCATTAAAAACTTGCTCTTTGGTGTCAAAGAGATTTAAATTCAAATTCTGCTTTTGTCACGTAGTAGCTAGCTGAAGCAGGCATATACTGATGTGTAACGAAGCACACGATTCTTTTTTTTTTTTTAAGATTTTATTTATTTATTTGACAGAGATAGAGACAGCCAGCGAGAGAGGGAACACAAGCAGGGGGAGTGGAAGAGGAAGAAGCAGGCTCATAGCGGAGGAGCCCAATGTGGGGCTCGATCCCATAACGCCGGGATCACACCCTGAGCCGAAGGCAGACGCGCAACGACTGCTCCACCCAGGCACCCCACGAACCACACAATTCTTAGTAGCTTAAAATGACAACCATTTATTTGTTCAGAATTCCACAGTTTGGATTGGGCTCAAGTGGGAAGCTCTTCAGCTGGTCTTTGTGAGGGATCATTTATGTGGCTGCAGTGAGGGCTCCCTGGTCCCAGATGTCCTCACTACCATGTCTGGGGGCTCAATAGGAATGTCTAGAATGATTGGGACCACTGGGTGTCTCTCTCCATGTGCTCTTTCTTCCATCTGGTCTCACATCAGGCTAGACAAAGTGTCTTCACATAGTAAAGAGACTGTTTCTAAAAGGGAAGCTTCAATGCACAAGTGATTATCAAACCTTTGCTTGCACCACCTGTGTGAATGTGCAAGGCAAGTAACATGGTCAAGCCTAGAGTTAATATGGGGCAGGGGAGGATTATACAAGGATGTGGATCCTGAGGGGTATAATTCATTGAGGAATTAATATAACCATCTCCACCCAAGTGACCCTGACCAAGTTCCTAATCTCTCTGAACCTTGGTTTTCTGACCTGTAAAATGGGGAGAACAATCTAAGTATTAATTGGAAATAGGCTGAATTCATGTAACCAAAACCTGCAACAAATATGGTGTGAATGATCCAGGGGGTTATGTGTTTTCTCACGCGATACGACATCTGGGGTAGGCAGTTGGTAGTGTTAGCTCAGAGACTAAATGATGTCAGGGTCTAGGTGTCTGCAATTCTCTTGGCTTTTCCCTCGTGGTAGGAAGGTGGCTGCAGGGGCACCGGGGTGGCTCAGTCAGTTAAGCATCTGCCTTTGGCTCAGGTCATGATCCTAGATCAAGGGCTCTCTGCTCAGCAGGAAGTCTGCTTCTCCCTCTCCATCTGTGATATCTCATGCTCTCACTCAAATAAATAAAAATAAAATCCTTTGAAAAAAAAAAAAAAGGAAAGTGGCTGCAACAACTCCAGTCCTTTCAATGCCTTTCTAGGAGGCAAGAATGAGTAGAGGAAACATCAAAAGGTATGCACCAGCCAGGTCAGCCTCTCTCTGAAAGAGCTTTCCCAGAGCTCTACCCACTCACATCTCATTGACAAGGACTGTGTCATGTCACTACCCCTAACTGCAAGGGAAGTTAAGAAATGTCACTGTTTGTCTGTAATTCTCCCTTTTTGGTGGGGTCTTTGTCTGATTTTAGGATCAAAATAATGCTGGTCTCATAGAAAGAGTTTGGAACTTTCCCTTCCATTTCTATTTTTGGAAACAGCTTCAGTAGGATAGGTATTAATTCTTTTTTAAATGTTTGGTAGAATTCCCCTGGGAAGATATCCAGCCCTGGACCCTTGCTTATTGGGAGATTTTTTATTACTGCTTCAATTTCCTTGCTGATTATGGGTCTGTTCAGGTTTTCTATTTCTTCCCGGTTCAGTTTTGGTAGTTTATATGTCTCTAGTAATGCATCCATTTCTTCCAGATTGTCTAATTTGTTGGCATATAGGTGCTCATAATATATGTTCCTAAAAGTTTATGTATTTCTTCGGTGTTGGTTGTGATCTCTCCTTTTTCATTCATGATTTTATTTATTTGGGTCCTTTCTCTTTTCTTTTTGGTAAGTCTGTCCAGGGGTTTATCAATCTTATTAATTCTTTCAAAGAACCAGCTCCTAGTTTTGTTGATCTGTTCTACTCTTCTTTCGCTTTCTATTTCATTGATTTCTGCTCTAATCTTTATTATTTCTCTTCTCCTGCTGGGTTTAGGCTTTACTTGCTGCTCTTTCTCCAGCTCCTTTAGGTTTAAGGTTAGGTTGTGGATTTCTTGTTTCTCATGAAAGGCTTGTATTGCTATATACTTTCCTCTTAGGACCACCATTGCTGCATCCCAATGGTTTTGAACAGTTGTGTTTTCATTTTCATTTGTTCCCATGACTTTAAAAAAATTCTTCTTTAATTTTCTGGTTGGCCAATTCATTCTTAAGTAGGATGCTCTTTAGTCTCCATGTATTTGAGTTTTTTTCAAATTTCCTCTTATGATTGAGTTCAAGTTTCAAAGCATTGTGGTCTGAAAATATGCAGGGAATGATCCCACTCTTTTGGTACTGGTTGAAACCTGATTTGTGACCCAGTATGTGATCTATCCTGGAGAACATTCCATGTGCACTTGAGAAGAATGTGTATTCTGTTGCTTTAGGATGGAATGCTCTGAATATATCTGTGAAGTCCATCTGGTCCATGTATCATTCGAAGGCCTTGCTTCCTTGTTGATATTCTGCTTAGACAATCTGTCCATTGCAGTGACTGGGGTGTTAAAGTCCCCTACTAATATTGTATTATTATCAACATGTTTCTTTAATTTTGTTTATGGTTTTATGGTTTATGTAATTGGCTGCTCCCATGTTAGGAGCATATGGATGTAAAAATTCTCACCAAGATACCAGCCAATAGGTTCCAACAGCACATTAAAAGGATTATTTACCACAACCAAGTGGGATTTATTCTTGGGCTGCAAGGGTGGTTCAACATATGCAAATCGATCAATGTGATACACTACATTAATAAAAGAAAAGACAAGAATCGTACGATCCTCTCAATAGATGCAGAAAAAGCATTTAACAAAGCACAGCATCCTTTCTTGATTAAAACTCTTCACAGTATAGGGATAGAGGGAACATACCTCAATATCATAAAAGCCATATACAAAAAGCCCACAGCAAATATCATTCTCAGTGGGGAAAAGCTCTGCTTTTTTTTAAGGTCAGGAACACAGCAAGGATGTCCATTCTCACCACTGTTGTTCAACATAGTACTAGAAGTCTTAGCCTCAGCAATCAGACAACACAAAGAAATAAAAGGCATCTGAATAGGCAAAGAAGAAGTCAATCTCTCACTCTTCACAGATGACATGATACTCTATGTGGAAAACCCAAGCAACACCACTCCAAAACTGTTAGAACTCATACAGGAATTCAACAAAGTGGCAGCATATAAAATCAATGCACAGAAATCAGCTGCATTTCTATACACTAGCAATGAGATGGAAGAAAGAGAAATTAAGGAGTTGATCCCATTTATAATTGCACCAAAACCCACAAGATACCTAGGAATAAATCTAACCAAAGAGGCAAAGGTTCTGTAGTCAGAAAACTATAGAACACTCATGAAAGAAATTGAGGAAGACCCAAAGAAATGGAAAAGTGTTCCATGCTCGTGGATTGGAAGAACAAATATTGTTAAAATGTCTATGCTACCTAGAGCAATCTATACAGTCAAAACAATTCCTTTTTTTTTATTACATTATGTTAGTCACCATACAGTACAACCCTAATTTTTGATGTAAAGTTCCATGCTTCATTACTTGTGTATAACACCCAGTGCACCATGCAATATGTGCCTTCCTTACTACCCATCACCAGTCTATCCCATTCCCCCACCCCCCCTCCCCTCTGAAGCCCTCAGTTTGTTTCCCAGAGTCCATAGTCTCTCATGGTTCATTCCCCCTTCTGTTTACCCCCCTTTCTTCTTCCCTTTCTTCTACTACCAATCTTCCTACTTCTTATGTTCCATAAATGAGTGAAACCATATGATAATTGTCTTTCTCTGCTTGACTTATTTCACTTAGCATTATCTCCTCCAGTCCCATCCATGTTGCAGCAAATGTTGAGAAATCATTCTTTCTGATGGCTGAGTAATATTCCATTGTGTATATGGACCACATCTTCTTAATCCAGTCATCTGTTGAAGGGCATCTCGGCTCCTTCCACAATTTAGCTATTGTGGACAATGCTGCTATGAACATTGGGGTGCATAAGGCCCTTCTCTTCACTACGTCTGTATCTTTGGGGTAAATACCCAGTAGTGCAATTGCTGGATCATAGGGTAGCTCGATTTTTAACTTTTTAAGGGACCTCCACACTGTTTTCCAGAGTGACTATACCAATTTGCATTCCCAGCAACAATTCCTATGAAAATACCATCAACTTTTTTCACAGAGCTGGAACAAATAATCCTAAAATTTGTTGGAACCAGAAAAGACCCTGAATAGCCAAAGGAATGTTGAAAAAGAAAACCAAAGCTGGTGGCATCACAATTCTGGACTTTAAGCTCTATTACAAAGCTGTAATCACCAAGACAATATGGAACTGGCACAAAAACAGACACATAGATCAAAGGAACAGAATAGAGAACCCTGAAAGGGACCCTCAACTCAATGGTCAACTAATCTTCAACAAAGCAGGAAAGAATATCCAATGGAAAAAAGACAATATCTTCAACAAATGGTGTTGGGAAAATTGGACAGCCACATTCAGAAGAATGACACTGGACCATTTTCTTACACCATACACAAAAATAGACTCAAAATGTATAAAAGACCCCAATGTGAGACAGGACTCCATCAAAATCCTAAAGGAGAACACAGGCAGCAACCTCTGTGACCTCGGCTGCAGCAACTTCTTGCTCGACACATTTCCAAAGGCAAGGGAAACAAAGGCAAAAATGAACTATTGGGACTTAATCATGATAAAAAGCTTCTGCAGAACAAAGGAAACAATCAACAAAACAAAAAGGGAGAAGATAATTGCAAGTGTCTTATCAGATAAAGGGCTAGTATACAAAATCTATAAAGAACTTACTAAACTTAACACCCAAAGAACAAATAATCCAATCAAGAAATGGGCAGAAGACATGAACAGACATTTCTCCAAAGAAGACATACAAATGGCCAACAGACACATGAAAAAAAGCTCAACATCACTCGGCATCAGGGAAATACAAATGAAAACCACAATGAGATACCACTTCACGCCGGTCGGAATGGCTAAAATTAACAAGTCAGGAAACGACAGATGTTGGAGAGGATGTGGAGAAAGGGGAACCTTCTTACACTGTTGGTGGGAATGTAAGCTGGTACAGCCACTCTGGAAAACAGTATGGAGGTTCCTCAAAAAGTTGAAAATAGAGCTACCCAATGACCCAACAATTGCACTCCTAGGTATCTACCCCAAAGATACAAATGTGGTCTGAAGGGGCACCTGCACCCCAATCTTTATAGCAGCAAAGTCCACAATAGCCAAACTATGAAAAGACCCCAGATGTCCATCAACAGATGAATGGATAAAGAAGATGTGGTATATAAACAATGTAATATTACTCAGCTACCAAAAAATGAAATCTTGCCATGTGCAATGACATGGATGGATCTAGAGGTATTATGCTAAGTGAAATAAGTCAATCAGAGAAAGACAATTATCATATGATCTCACTTGTGTGTGGAGTTTAAGAAACAAAACAGAGGATCATAGGGGAAGAGAGGGAAAAATAAAACAAGGCAAAATCAGAGAGTGAGAAAAACCATAAGAGATTTTTCATCATAGGAAACAAACCAAGGGTTGCTGGAGGGGAGGTTACTGGGATAACTGGGTGATGGACATTAAGGAGGCCACGTGATGTAACGAGTACTGGGTGTTATATAAGACTGATGAATCCCTGAACTCTACCTCTGAAACTAATAATACATTAATACATTATATGTGAATTAGTTGAATTTAAATAAAATTTTTTGAAAAAAAAAGTCACTTGTAAAGCTGGGTACAGAACCCAAATAAAGTTCTGCTCGTAACAAAAGAAGAGTATGTACTGGGTAGGCTCCTGGAAATGGCTGCCAGCCCTCACCCCTACCTCACAAGGTTGACTTCCACGTAGTAGGGGCTCATTGAACCATGGCTAGTTTTCTTTTCCTGATTTAGTTGATGGCTTCTGAACCTAGCTGCTGCATCTGTCACTCTACCATATCTGTTTCTCAAAGAGGGGCAAAAGAGGGAGCTCTGGGTTGTCCCACAACTCTTATCTTCCCAATGTCCCCATGATTCCCATGACAGTTAGTGACACTACATAACAAACCACCCCAAAATTCAGGAGGATAAAGCCATAAGCATTGCCACTGCTCACCAGTCCGCAGGTAGGCTGGACGGTTCTCTGGTCTTGGCTGGGCTTGCTCAGCCATCTGAGGTCAGCTGAGTGTCAGGCAGGTGGCTGTGCTGAGCTTGGCTGGGCTTTCTCACCGGCGTGGTGGGGCAGAGCTGCAGAGGGACACCGGAAGGACCGGATACAGGTAGAGGTGATGAATTGCAGCCATTTTGTAATCTGTTCATCCCAGGTGGAGGGACGCTATAGCGCCCTGATGTCAGGCTAGCATCTGAGATATCCTGTTTGCTGGTGAAGTGCACCTGCTTGGTCCTGCTCTTTCTCTCACCAGAGCTTCTTTAGAGTGTCTGTTTTCTGCAGAAACATTCATGGACTAGCTTTTATTTTCACTTGCTCAATCTTCTTGCAGAGAACACCAGGACATGGACAATGAGAGTGTTTTCGCCCAGGAGCCTCTCACAGCTCTTCCCTCGGTCCCACACCCACTGGTATTAAGGCACAGTCTCCCATCAGCTGGCTCTTCCCTTCCAGGCTCAACCTCTGCGAGGCCGGGGCAGCCCTCCTCCTGAACAGCTGAGGGCCCTGGGTCGAAGCCCTCAAGGCTCTGTAGTTCTTATCCTCCAAGCCCCCATTTCATACTAAAGATACCTTCTCCCCCGGAGCTTTCTTAACAAGCCCAACCTGGGGCAGCTCACAGCCAGGTCAGTTCCCTGCAGCCGCATCCCTTCTGGCAAACCTCAAAGGGCTACCTTCCTTCTTACCACAGGTGTGAAGGGCTTATGAGCACAGACCCTGGAGCCAGGTGGCCTGGGTCCTCAACCTGGCTCATCTATCATTTGCTTCCTGTGTGATTTGGGGCCAATTACTTCCTTCTCTGTGCTTGGGAACCGTGATAACCTGCCTGGTGGGTTATCCGGAGAACTCATGCTCCCAGAACAGTGCCTGGCACACAGCGATAGTGGACGAGGCTGTCCCACCCCCCTCTACCACTATTCTCTCTCTTTGGTCCTCTTCATTCTACATTTTCATTAGGCAGCATTAATCCCGGCTGCTGCTTTAATTATTTCCTTTTACATTCATCCCATCCTCCCCCTTTCTCACTTATTCAAACCCCGCCTGTGTGCTTTCCATCTATTAGTGACTGTGTTAGACACAGGGGACAAAAGAAATCAGTCAGCTGTGGTCTTTGTCCTCATGAAGACAGTCCATTAAACAAACTCTTTAAAAATCCCACCAGCAAGGAAGTACAGCGAAGTATGACAAGAGCTTTGGGAAGGGCGCTCGGATGCTGTCGGAGCCCAGAGTGCAAGAACTGTAACTTTTTTAGTGTTCTGAAACGCCGTTACAACAAATTATGCTGGGGTAACTGGGCCATTACCTGCGGCTTACAAATATTTTGGCTACACTTCACTGGGATTTTGACTGTAACCGGATTTGACTTGTCTTTAGTGGCTCCATTTCCTCCGGGTTGAAAAAGAGGTCACATCTTTCAGGAATGAGACTTGACAGCCAGTAGCATTTCTTCTCTCTGAACCGCTTACAGCGAGGAGGACCGTCACGTGGCACTGGGTAGAACGTGCTTTGTTAGAGCCAAATTACAGTCACGGAGTTGTTGTTTTTTTTAAATTAATCAAGATTTCTATTAGAGAAATACATGGCCCTAGTTTAAAAAGGCAAACAGTATTAAGAAGCCTCTAGAAAACAGCAGTCCCCCCCAGCCTCGCTGGTTCTTCCTCCCCTGAGGGAAACACTTCCACATCTTTTGAGGTGTTTCTTTTCTTTTTTCTTTCTTTTTTTTAAGATTTTATTTATTTGAGAGAGAGAGAGCAAGTGAGAGAGCACAAGCAGGGCGAAGGGCAGAGAGAGAAGCAGACTCCCCACTGAGCAGGGAGCCCGATGCGGGACTCGATCCCGGGACTCTGGGATCATGAACTGAACAGAAGGCAGACAGATACTTTACCGACTGAGCCACCCAGGCGTCCTTGAGGTGTTTCTTTTGGGATCCACCTCTGTGTGTCTAAATAACATGCACATTGCAATTTCTTGATTTCTCTCGGGTGGGCCTTCATATAGCCGACGATTGTATTGTACAGTATTGGTGTTTATGCCCTTGACGCTCACACTTCCTCTGCTTCCCCAGCCACCTGACTTATTTCTATAACAATGTTCGGTCACATTAGTATTCAGGGTTTGTATCATTTTGGCCATGTAAATATCAATCACAGCTGAACCATAGGGCTGACCAGGATTACTTCTTCTTTCTCATACCTAGCATTGATCACTGCCTCATTTAAAACATTTGCTTAATTTTCTGTGTACTTACCATTAACTGGTAATGTGGCCTCTACCAAAGCTGAAATTTCTTTGACTAACAGCACATCAAGTTCCATTTTCATCTTAGGTACATCTCTTCTGGACGATTTCTGGAGCTGCCTCCAGAAAGATCCCAGCCTGCAATTCTGTCACTTCTCTTTATATTCATCGTAGGATTTCCCTGCATGACCATCCTGGGGGCTCCTTTAACTCTTTCCCATGTTGGATCCTTTACTTCCTTGACTTCGTATCATTTTCTTTTCAAAAATTTACTTCCTTGTTTTGATGGAGCATCTTAGTAAATGGAGCTCATGGATACCTAAAAATAACTTCATTCTACCGCCACACTTGACTGCTAGTAGCCGGTGTGGTGGTTAAGTTTATGCATCAGCTTGCTATGGCTAAAGGATGCCCAGATGGCTAGTAAAACATTATTTCTGGGTGTGTCGATGAGGGTGTTTCTGGAAGGGATGAGCATTTGGTTCAGTAGACTGCGTAAAGATCGACACTCACCGGTGTAAGCAGGCCCAGATAGAAGAAACAATGAAAGAAAGGAGTCACCTTTCAAGAAAGTTAAGCTTTCTTGAATTGGGAAGGCCATCTTCTCCTGCCCTTGGACATCAGAGCTCCTGGCTCAGATCTTTGAACTCTGGACTTATACCAGTGGTTCTTTGGTTCTCAGTCCTTCAGCCTCAGACTGAATTGTATCACTGGCTTTCCTGGTTGCTCAGCTTGCAGATAGCGCACTGTGGGACTTCTAGGACTCCATTACCATTGAGTCAATTCCTATAAGAAATCTCCTCTTATCTATATCCACACCTATAATCATAGCTAATCTATATGTATCCTATCAGTTCTGTTTTTCAGGAGAATTCTAACACGGCTGGGTATAAAAGTTTAGTTTACCAATAATTTTCACTTAGAGTTTGAGAAGCATTGCTCCATTGTTTTCCAGATTCCATTATTACTTTTGATAATTCTGATACCATTCTGATTCCGAACCCTCCATATGTGGCCTAGTTTTTTTTCCTCCTGGAATTTTAGGATAGTTTCTCATGCCAGCTCTTCTAAAATCGTGCAATGATTTGCCTTGACGTGGGTCTTGTTTTCATTCTTTGTGCAAGAAACTCAAGTTAGCTCTTTCAATCTGGAGACAAATGCCTTCAGTTTTGGAAATTTTTCCTGTAGTTGTTCTTTAATAAAATCTTTCCCTCTATACTATCCTTTCTCTCTTCCTAGAACTCCTGTTATGCAATGTTGACATTCTTTGACCCATATATTGTAATTGTCCTAGCTTCTCTTTCCAACTTTACATTTTTTGTCTTTCTGGGTGATCTTTTCAATATTATCCTCTAATGCTTCAAACTATTTTCTTTTCCACTGATTTTTAAAAAATATCTGTTCTCCAGGTGCCAGGTGGCTCAGTCATTTAAGCGTCCAATTCTTGATCTCAGCTCAGGTCTTGATCTCAGGGTTGTGCGTTCAAGCCCCATGTTGGGCTCCATGCTGGCTGTGGAGCCTATTTTTAAAAAATAAATAAATAAATATTAAAATAATAAAAATTTCTGTTCTCAATAAACTGATGGTTGCCAGAGGTGAGAGAAATGGAGGGGTAGGCAAAATGGGTGAAGGGGGAGAGAGAGATACAGGCTGACAATTATGGAATAAAGGAGTCATGGGGGTTAAAGGTACAACGTAGGGATCTAGTCAATGGTATTGTAATAGCACTGTTTGGGGACAGATGTCCGTCACACTTGAGCACGGCATAATGTATAGACTTGACAAATCACTATGCCGTATACCTGAAACTCATGCAACGTTTTGTGTCAACTATACTTAAGTAAATAAAGTTCTGTTCTTATACTTTCAATTTCCCCAAGCTCTCTTTGTCATTGTATACATTCTACAAATATTACCTCTCTTTTTTACCATCGGCTTTTTGTTTTCAATATGCAACACCTTCTCATCTTTCTGAGGATAACTTTTTAAAGTTTTGTTTTAAAAAAGGTTCTGCTCCTTTTTCAATAGCCAAGTTATGGAAGCAGCCCAAGTGTCCATCGATAGAGGAATGGATAAAGAAGATGTGGTGTATATACATATATACAATGAAATATTACTCAGCCACAAAAAAGAATGAAATCTTGCCTTGTGCAATGACGTGGATGGCATTAGAGAGTATAATGCTAAGGGAAATAAGTCAGGCAGAGAAACAGAAATACTGTATGATTTCATTCATCTGTGGAATTTAAGAAACAAAATGAATGAGCAAAGGGCAGAAAAAGAGAGGGAGAGAGAGAGACAAGCCAAGAAATAGACTTTTAACTCTAGAGAACAAACTGATGGTTACCAGAGGAAAGGTGGGTGGGAGGAATGGGGGAAAGAAGTGATGGGGATTAAGGAGGGCACTTGTTGTGTTGAGCACTGGGTGGGTGACATCTCGAAGTGTTGAATCACTACATGGTACACCTGAAACTAATATAACACTGTATTAACCATATCAGAATTAAAATAAAATAAAATAAAATAATTTATTTATTTATTTATTAATACAAAGGTTCTAGTCTTGCCACTTTCTATGTCTTTTGAGTTCCTCTTATCTGTTGTCTTTTTCTGTCTGTCATTCATGCTAGAACTTTTCCCTCAGATGCCTGGTGACACCTGATTGTCCACTTTTTCATCAACAGTGAAGCACAGGGGTTTCCTTTGGGGGTGATGAAAAGCTTTGAAATAAGATAGAGGTGGCGGTTGCATAATATTGTGAATATACTGTCACTGAATTGTTCGCTTTAAAATGGCTAGTTTTACATCCTGTGAATTTCAACAATTTTTTTTTTTTTTTTAAGAGAGAGAAGTACAAAACAGCTTTGGGACTAAGATCTCTGTTGTGCATGAGTAGAGCCCACTGACTGGTAGACCTCGTCCCAGGGGGGTGGCCAGGGACCTCATCATCTCACTGGGGTTTCCCAAGTGTCACTATCTGTTGGCCTTTCCCATTAGATGGTTCAGTTTCCCCGGCAAGGAATGCTCTGACCTCCTACCTGGGTTGGGGTATAAGTCTGGATCCCCGTGTCTGGGATCTCTAGAGGGGGTAAAGGGCACATGCACCTTACTCAACCTCCCTTCCCTCACTCTGTCACCTCAGCCCCCTACGCTACTCCTGCTGTGTCTGAGTCAAAGGCACTTGGATTCAGCTTCTCCGGAGAGGAAACTCTGCTGCAGGTCTCTGCCAGGTAAGGGTGATCTCTGGGGTGCCTAGGTCTGGGCGGTCCCTGCTAGGGAGGGGTAGGCCTTGGGCTGCTCGATGGGAGGGTCGGCTTTTTCTTATGCTGATACTGATTTTAGTCCCATTGCTGCCCCTGTTGTCCTGGGTTCTTGGGCTTCCAACTCTTGAGACTTTCCAAATTTCTGCTTCCTTCTTGTTACTCGGCTGCTATGGATACCACCCTCCTCCCCAGACATAGGGTTCTTCATTCCGCTGACCAGATTGTGTAATTTTTTTTCAATGCAAAGATGCTATCTTTCTGGCTGAAGATGTTCCTCCAGGAGGTTGCTACTGTCACTCCAACCCCCGAAGGAGGGTGGGGTGGTGGGATGTGTGAACAACGACAGGGGCCGGGGGTCTTAGGATCTAGTCTTCACTTTGCCACTGACCGGCTCCTTGCACATGAACACATTACAGGACTGCTCTTCATTCCAGTTTCGTGAGTATTTTCTGATCCGTAAAATGGTGAGTTGAAGGCAGATGCCTGTTCCAGTCCTCGAAGCCGGGGCTTGGGCAGAGGCCTTTCCAAGATCACGTGTCAGCCCCTTTGGGAGTCGAGAGTTACTGGGAGTCCCTTTGAAACCTGGAGCGGCCATTTAATCCTTGCCCGCACCCTTGGAGCAACATTTTCAGCTAAAGGTATAAAGCGCATTAAAAGTAAGAGAATACTTGAAACACAAGATAATCCCCAGGGGATAAAACTACGGACTAGAACAGGTGACTTCGAACTTAACCTGTTGGCTGAAATTGATCTACTTAAATTTTCATGCGTCAGGGCTGACTAATAGTTTGGCCTTACGTTCCTCTACTCAACGACCCTTCTCCTTCCTTAGATCAGATTCTGGCTCTCCCTGGCTTTGCACAAACTTTCCAAACTGCGGTGGGGCCTGGGGTCTCTGCAGAACTCACGCAAGAGGGGCTCATCAGCATGTCAGAAAAGCCAAGACAAATCAGTGGTGCAGAACCAATGTTAATATTCTAAATCGTTATAAAGGGCATCCTCATTTACATACAGAAACAATTTGGGGGGGGGAGGGGGAAGGGGGGAGGGAAGCCAAAGGGACTTGGCTGGGGAGGGGGGTAGTCTGGAGAACAGAGGGAAGGATAGGCAGTTAGGCAGGATTACCAAAATATGCAGAGCCCTTCAAAGCTGCAATTCAGAATCTAAGCTGCTTCTGAAACTCCGCCGTTAATTTTAGAAAATAAGAATTGGAGGCAAGTTTGTGTGGTTTAGTTTCACACGTATTGAGAGAGACTTCCCTCTCACTCATGTGCCTCACATGATTCCTTTCTGCCTCACCTCCAGCCTTCACATTCCCCTCCTTACTAAGCACCAGTCCTTCTCTTTCTCTCCTCTTTCCCCCGCCCCACCACACTATTTCCCCCAAACCCCACTGACACCCTGCCCCAGCCTGGGGCCTCTGGGAGACAAGCAGAACTTCCCCCTCGGTCTGCCTCTTCCTCTAGCCCGTGGCCTCCCCTGGCTGCTTCCAGGCCAATCTCTGAGCTGTCTCCACAAGGCCTCTGAATCAACCCGTTTGGATCCCTGATGTTTATCTTCCAAGTTGAAAAGTTTAATTGCAGCCCTGAGTGAGGCCTTGGAGGCGGAGCAGGGGAGGGTGGAAGTAATAAATTCCTGCCCGACCTGCAGGATGCCGTCCAATGCCCACTGAGGGGCAGTGACTGCTGGGGGGCGGGGGTGGGGGGGCTCTCGGGGTTCAACAGGCCGGGAGGCTATGCCCACTGGTGATTAATCAGCATGTGAGAGCTTGCGACTTGCTCTCCATGTGCAATTCTGGTCTGCTCATTTCTTCTCTGAAAAATCTAGTTTTCCTTCATCCCAGTTTTTTCATGACTCTCACTTTTTTCTTTTTGGGGCAAAATCTTCAATTCCATATGTCTATTTTAACTGAGGTGTGCTTGGGGAGCACCGATGGCGAGAAAGCACACAAGGTCAAGTCGCATTGTCCTGCTGCGTCCTAGCAAAACCTTGGTGGGTTTGGTCGGACATGTTTGCTGTGGCCTCAAAGGGAAAAAGGGGAAATTCAGCTTCCTTTGATGTGTTAAATCGAGTCAATCTTTTTGCCATCCTTGAGAAATGAATGGGTTCATGAGCTTGCTTTTGGAAAGGAATGTATTTTTTAAACAGACCTGAAGTCCAGAGGACCTTGGGGTGCCTGCCAAAGTGAGGCAAAATCCTGAGCCCAGGGAAGAAATGGGAACCCGGGTGGGGTCTCCCTGACTTGGCATCCTGAGTTCTACGGGTCAGGTGGGGAAGCACCTGGGAAGCCAGTGGGATCCACCATTTGTTTCCCAGCTGGTTTGCTGTGCTATTTTGAACCATTAGTCTCTGCTCCACTATTTCCTATGTGCAAGATCTGAAAGCATAAAATAAATCCTGAGATGAATTTTTTTGGCATCTGAGGTCTAAGGAAAAAATATTTGGCAGTGTGCGCCATCACCTCTAGGCAAGGTGGAATTGGCCGAAGGTCATTTGTTGGCCTGGCTTCTAAAGGACTTGGTGCCTCAGTTTCTCCACTCGCTCCCCTTTTGCTCCCCTTTCCCAAGCAACCAAGTCAGAAGACATTTTTTTAAAGATTTTATTTAAATTCAAGTTAGTTAACAGATAGTATATTATTAGTTTGAGTAGAATTTAGTGATTCATCACTTGCATGTAACACCCAGTGTTCATTACATCAAGTGCCCTCCTTAATGCCCATCATCCAGTTACTCTATACCCCCACCCATCTCCCCTCCAACAACCCTCAACTTGTTCCCTATAGTTAAGAGTCTCTTATGGTTTGCCTCGCACTCTGTTTTTATCTTATTTTACTTTTCCTTCCCTTCCTCTATCTTCATGTTTTGTTTCTTAAATTCCACATGAGTGAAATCATATGGTATTTGTCTTTCTCTGCCTGACTTATTTTGCTTAGATGATACACTCTAGTTCTGCCCTTGCAAATGGCAAGATTTCATTCTTTTTGATGGCTGAGTAATATTCCATTGTATATATAGATACCACATCTTCTTTATCCATTCATCAGTTAATGGACATTTGGGCTATTTCCATAATTTGGCTATTGTTGATAATGTTGCTGTAAACATCGGTGGACATATACCCCTTCAAATCACTATTTTTGTATCCTTTGGGTAAATACCTAGTAGTGTAATTGCTGGATCATAGGGTAGCTGTATTTTTAACTTCTTGAGGAACCTCCATACTGTTTTCCAGAGTGGCTGCACCAGTTTGCATTTGTACCAACAGTGTAAGAGGGTTCCCCTTTCTCCACATCCTCACCAACATCTGTTGTTTCCTGAGTTGTTAATTTTAGCCATTCTGACCAGTGTGAGGTGGTATCTCGTTGTGGTTTTGATTTGTATTTCCCTGATGATGAGTGATGTTCAGCATTTTTTCATGTGTCTGTTAGCCATTTGTAACAAGTCAGAAGACACTAATATTTGTATTGACAAAGATTCTCTCGTCTACCAAGCTACTCAGGCTCCACTGAACTTTTCAAGTAGGGCTTGACTTATGAGCTCTCGTCTTCATCTCTGCATTGTCCAATTTTAGCGAGAATCCTGCTAAGTCAACTTAACCAGAATCCCTGACCTTTGATATTTGATCCAGTTTCTTATCCTCTACCATCCCCCAGATGGTATCTGATCACCTTAGCCTGCCTTCAGCAAGAATCCTCTCTGGTCCATTTAGCAAGGATCCCCCTTTACCCCTGATGTTGCCTCTTGGTAATTTCCATCCACTGACTCCCATCCTGCCTCATGGCTATAAATTCCCATGTATCCACGTTGTCTTCAAAGTTGAGTCCAATTCTTCCTATTACGGTGATCCCTACTCCTACTGCCTTGAAAAAAAGTCTTCCTTACCATGCTTTCACAAGTGTCACTGAATACTTTTTTTCTTTAGCAGTGTTTTTTATTTAAATGACTCTTTTACTACTTGTAATATCAGCCTGTGACAGAGCTGTTATGACCACTATTGCTATTTCATGGACGAAGAACCTAAAACTCAGGACATCACAAGTCCAGGCAGTGCCCCTCTACCATCTGGGTCTTCCAGCTCCCATGTGCTTGCTTTCTTACCAGAGGCAGAAACGAGGTGCTCTCTAGTTTGAAGAATGCTTGGAGCAAAACGTGTTAGCGTCAGAGCTGAGTATGAAGTATAACTCTGATGAGTTCTTATTCCCCGCCCCATTCAACAGGGGCGGCTCTATCTGCTAAGACAGGCAAGTTTCAAGCCTTATGTAATCGCAGCTGCATTTCCCAGGAAGATCACTATCCTTGCAGCATCTAAGCTATGAGAAGTGCACTGGGAATGGACTGTTGGATATTTTGGGCCAGATCTCTACCAGGGGAAATAATTGGAGTGATTTGAAAGAGCTTTTTTAAGCCTACCAAGTCCTGTGATGAGGCTGTGCGTCATCAGAGACGCCACTTCGTTCTCAAAGGGTCTCTAAGGCTCCCATTCTCACCAGCAAATTTCAAACTCATTGCCACTGGGCCAAACCAGGAGATAAAGGACACTCTGGAAAAAATGAATTTGAAAGGAGCCAAGAGGCCCTACCATTAAGTCAACAAGCTCAAAAAAAGGAACAGAAGAGAATTTGCAGCGCTCATCTGCAGTCTGCTGGGGTTGCCAGGAAGTTGTCGTTAAAGTAATGGCAGTGCGTTTGAGATGAGTGCTGGTCTTTATACAATGACCCGGCAAGGACGTTAGAGAGAAAGCCTGGGGGAGAGAAAGTGGGAATCGTGTAACCTGGATTCAAATTCTGGATCAGTTATTAACTATTCGTGTGATCTTGGATATGTCATCTCTCTTTCTTGTGCTCAGTTTCCTTGTTTGTACAAAGAGGTAGTTGGGGAGGGGAATCCCATTTTTTTAAGGCTCTTACAACTACCTGACATTCTTTAGACCTCAGTTTTCTGTCGCAGCACCAAGAAGAAAGGTCGTGGTGGGTTGAAGCTATTGCCAGTGGGCAGAGAGAATACCTGCCAACATCCTGTACCCAACACACTAAGGAAAGAATAGTGTCACTGCCCCACACAATTCACATCCAAATGGGGATTTGTAGTTACAGAGCCTTCCATGCACATTACCTGAATTATTATGATAAGCACTTCAGTATTCCCCCAGGCTGCTGGGAGGACTGACACAGATACGAGTATATGGAAAAGGTACATTCTTTGACCAACTGGAAGAAGCAAAATGAGCTTCCAGAAGCTGGCAATGCTCAGGACTGGACCAGCTGTTTCTCAATACAAGCTTTTGTTTAACCTCCGAGGTGATGATTCTGTTTGTGTTCATGTGTTTCTATCCCTCCTTCTCTCCCTTCATTCCATCATCCATCCACTCATCTACCCATCTATCCATCTATTCATTCTTCCATCCATATTCTATCCACCATCACCCATTCATCCATCCATCCATTATCCATTCACGTACCCATCCACCCATCCACCCATCTACCCATCAATCCATCCTTCCATTCTTCTATCCATCCATCATCCATCCACCCATCCATCTATCATCCATCCATCCATCCATCCATCCACCTGTCCACCATCCATCTGTCCATCATCCATCCATCCATCCATTCTTTCATCTATTATTATACATATATTATATATAATAAATATACATTATATATAATAAATACAATAAATATATTTATAAATATATTTCTATATATAAATATATATAAAATATAAATAAAAACAAAAATACTGAAAGTATTTATTGAGCACATAATCGTAGGGGCTCTGGCAGGCCTTGTGGGGGTGATAGGGGACACGTCGAAGATGGGCCCTTGTTCCAGAAGAGTCCTTTTTTAATGCGGGAAGACAAGCCCCTGCAGCAAAGACAGCCCAGCTAGAATGATCATGCTGATGAAGAGTACAAGAGAGTCATGGGGCCCTCTTCACCCCTTCCTCCCTCTCTCTCCCTTTCATTCTCTTGGACACCTGTGTAGCAGGCCTCTCCCTGTCAAACTCCATCCTTAGCGGAAAGTAATTATGTGGTCACATTTACACAGCTGAGAAAAGAACACTACGGAGCCACTTCACAGAAGATTATTGAGCTCCTTCCTGAGTGAGCGGCATTATTATTGCAGCTGGGCCCTCCTGCTCGCCCAGAGGAACGTCACTGCGGTAGAACGGGCCCTTACTTCGTTTTCTCGGAGCACATTAATATGTGTATATAAAAAATGGATGTGTCCTCCTTTGGACCCGCTTGGTATGATTCTCATTCAACTTGTTCTTTTATCATTACTTATAATATAAATGAATAATTAAAAGGACAAGTACTCGCTATGCTATTCCCCCTGACCATCCCACTTTCAGGATGGTTGTGGTAAACTGGAGTTTGTCAGAGGAACACGATCAGTGTGGAGAGAAGCGCGTGGTGCAGAGATCACGCCAGCACATCGACAGCCGAGGGTGGTTAGCCCCCACGCGCTGAAGGGCTTCTCACCTGAAGAAGGAGGATGTTTGTCATGGCTTAACCTAGACAGTCCAAGCTAAGAGAAAATTCTTTTTTTTTTTTTTTTAATAATGATTTTTTATTATATTATGTTAGTCACCATACAGTACATCCCCGGTTTTCGATGCAAGCTAAGAGAAAATTCTAAGGCAGACTGTAGTTCAACCTCAGAAGCCACTTTTTTGGAGGGGTTTTCTGTTGTTGTTTTTTTAAAAAGGTTTTATTTATTATTTATTTGAGAGAGTGAGTGAGAGAGAAAGAGAAAGCGTGAGCACGGGGAGGGAGAGGGAGAGGCAGACTCCCCGCTAAGCAGGGAGCCCGATGCGGGGCTCGACCCCAGGACCCTGCAATCATGACCTGAGCCGAATGCAGACGCTTAACCAACTGAGCCAGCCAGGCCCCCCGAGAAGACACTTTTTGAAACTACCCAGATGTCCACTATGTGAAAAATAAATGAACAAGGGGCGCCTGGGTGGCATAGCGGTTAAGCGTCTGCCTTCGGCTCAGGGCGTGATCCCAGCGATCTGGGATCGAGCCCCACATCAGGCTCTTCCGCTATGAGCCTGCTCTTAAATCTCCCATACCCTGCTTGTGTTCCCTCTCTCTCTGGCTGTCTCTCTCTCTGTCGAATAAATAAATAAAATCTTAAAAAAAAAAAAAAAAAAAAAAAAAAAAAAGAAAAATAAATGAACAAGATGTGGCATATCCACACCTAGAGATAGTATTCAGTGATGAAAGGAATGAAACACTGACACCCGCTACAATACGGACGAACCTGGAAAGCACGATGCTGAGTGAAAGAAGCCAGACCCGAAAGGGCACATGTTGCATGAGTCCATTTACAGCAAATGTCAGAATAGGCAAATTCAGAGACAGAGGGTAGATCAGTGGTTGCTTGGGGTTGGGGGTGAAGGTGGTGGTCAGAAGAAAATAGGGAATAACTGCTAATGGGTATGGGGTTTCTTTTTAAGGGATGGACATGTTCTAAAACTGGGTGAAGATGGAAAAACTCTGGGAATATATGGAAAACCACTGGTACATTTTATGTGTGTTATGTAAATTGCATGTTATATAAATATCTCAAAAAAAGCTACTCTAAAAATCAGTTTACCTGTTCTTAACTTAAAAAAAATTGAAACTACCTTTTAACAAAGAGAGTGAAAGAATATACTAGCACAGTGCTCGACCTGTGGAAAGCCCTGGATACCCTCTGGCTCACTTCTGTCCCCTTGACTTGTCCAGCAATGGGAAGACTTAGCTGAAGAAATCAGAGCTGTTGTCATCCCTGGAGATAGCAGCCAATACACGGTAGCCATCTGAAGAGGGTTATAGAAGGTTCCTGCAGTGAGAGGGAGGATGGGTCTGAGTTCGGATTTCCTTGAAAGTAGAGCCTGAGGCATAGACCTGGGGCCAGACATTGAGTTGAGAGGTGATGCCAGGAGCCAGTAGCTTGGAGCAGGACCGGCAAGGCAGGAAAAGAGGAGCTAACCTAAGGAGCGTCGTCTAGGTCACTGCTGTGGTCCTCCTGAGAAAGGTACAGAATGCCTCTGCAGAGATTCTGCTTGAGGGGGGTGCCCCCCACCAGCACCCCTTCCCACTGGCTGACTGCCCCCCACTTCCAGGCTGTACTTGTGTAGGCGCCTAAGGGACCACCACAAGGCCCCGGGGTCTGAGTACCGCATGCCTGGAGTGGGATGCCGGGAGTGGAGTGAGCCTGAGCTCACACGGAACTTTCCAGCACAGCTGTGACCGAAATCAGGGGTGGTTCAAGGAGATGTGTTTCAGGCACCAGACACATGTGCCATCCTGGGCAATTTTGGCTCAAACAAGCAACTTAATGGATCTGAGCAGCATTTTTTAAAAATGAAGTAAAAGAAAATCGAAGTGATCCAATGCATCACATCTGAAAAATACCACTTGGGGAAATTTTTGTTTCATTACAGGCTACACGTGTTTGTGTGCATACGTATGTATTGGGTTGAGACACTCGAAGAGTTTGTTTCTATGCGTCATGGAGAAAAATGCTGTTCTACTGGGACAATCTCTAAATTCTTCCAGAAAGTGAAGTTTGTTTTAAAGTAAGCGTTCAGGTTGTCGTGGAGTAACTTGAAGAGAGGTGTGTCCTGGTAGAAAGAACGGGAATGAGGGTAGAAGTCCAAGGAGATTTGGGCTCTGGTCTTGTCTCTGTTTCTTAGCAATGACAATCTGGGACCACCTACCTTATGTAAAGAGATTTATTTTAAGGAATTGTCTTATGCAATTGTGGGAACTGGCAAGTTCGAAATCTGCAGGGAAGGCCACTATGCTGGAAACTCGGGCAGGGTTTCTATGGTATAGTCTTAAGCAGAATTTCTTCCTCTTTGGGAAACCTGTTTTTGCTTTTCAAGACCTTCAGCTGGTAAGATGAAGCCCACCCACACTATCTTTTCTTTTTTTTTTTTTAAGATTTTATTTATTTATCTGTCAGAGAGAGCACAAGCAGGGGGAGCGGCAGGCAGAGGGAGAAGCAGGCTCCCCACTGAGCAAGGAGTCTGACCTGGACCAGATCCCAGGACCCTGAGATCATGACCTGAGCTGAAGGCAGATGCTTAACCGACTGAGCCACCCAGGTGTCCCCCACCCACACTATCGAGGGCATTCTTCCTCACTTACAGTCAACTGATTGTCACTGTTAAGCACATCTACAAAATACCTTTCACGGCAACAACGAGATTCAAGTTTGATTAAGTCACTGGATGCTGTGGTCCAGCCAAGTGGACGCATAGGCGTGAGCGTCCCACCAGACGTGCAGGGATTTGGACCAATAGAGGCCTTGGTTCCTTTCAGTTCTGCAGCCCCTTGAATTTGAGCTCCTTCTTTGACACCCTCAAAGCGAAATGCTTTAAGGGGAATGGAATTTGCAGCCGGAGGCTCTTGCTCTGTCATTCTGAAACTCCAGAATGTTTGAACCCAGCCCTGTCCCTGGTTTTACAGGTGGGAGGACCCAGATACAGAGTCCAGCTCATTGGGTAGAGGTCCTGCCATGCACTTGTAGCCAAGCCCTCCTCTCAGCGGACATCCTGTCATTCGTAGAGAGCATGCAGGATTCCAAAATGATAGTTTGTTCCAGCCAAGTAGGGAAGGAAATACTCTGTCTTAACAGAATCTTGACATTACTGTGAGTGGTTCTCATTCTCTTGAACAAGGGTATAGCTGTGTTTCATTTGATAGTGAACATTATTGAGAGCACATTTCCTATGGAGAACAGGCCCGGGCTCCTTCCTTATGAGAGGAGGAGAAGGACCTCTGGAGAAGAAAGGGGGGTGGGGGGCCGCAGCTGTTGTGGGAAACTCAAACCACTCCAACTTGGATGGGTTTTCAGTCATCAGAACCAGATGTGCAAATGTGTCTGGGCCCCTCCACCTCGCCACAGGGTGACCAGGCCCGGAAGGGGGGATGTGGCCTCCAGAAGGCTCTTCCTTGCCTGTTGGATGCCTGTGAGCCTCCACGCAAGCTGGAGGAGGGGGCCTTGGGGCCCGGAACGCATTGGCCTTTCTCCCGCCCTTCCTTCCTCCGTGCTCTCTGGCCTTCTAATCACTTAAACATGGAAGCGACCCGGTCCCCATCTTTACATGTGTTCAGTTCTGACTCTAGCATAACTTCAGCAAGGTTGGAATTGGTCAAGGCCCCATCTCTCCTCTGTGGCTTGTAAAGAGCTTAGCTTAAGCTGCACTTTTATCTGTTATATGTTGGGGATCTGTGTAAGATTTCATTTGAGAAAAACAAGTTCCACTGCGTGTGTGTGTGTGTGTGATCTGAAATCATCACTGAGGATAATGGGAAATTATTTAAGGTGACCGTCTTAGTGCTGATGAATGTAGTATAAGGTTAAAACATATGGGAAAAATTATTAAATCACAAATGACCTTCCAAAATACCCTTCTTAATACCCTTATTTACAGTCTCCTCCATAAGAGTCAAAGAGTCAAGCATTCCTGTATACAGACAGAAATTATTAAAGATGGAAAGGTGTGTGTGACACAAGGCAAAACACCTCTTACTTGGACAAAGGTGGGAGACGAGTTAGAGCACATGGCGCTCCTTATCCGAAGGGGCAGGGCCTCTGCCATCTCACCCCTGTCTCCCAGACCACACCCTGCAAGTCTGCCCCTTCCAGCAGACCTAGCTGGACACTGGCTTTCCATCAAATGGGCAATAATCTCCCAAGGGTCTCGTTTCACACTCAGACAACATAAAATGTCAAGCCAGGAACACAGCCTACATTCTAGATGGGAGAAAGCCTTTTTTTTTCCCCGGAACCTCAAGATACCTCTAGTTTCTGATTTTTTCCTCATGCATATGTAATTAAACAAAATAAAAAGATATTGCTTGGCTTTGGAGGGAAAATAAACACCTTCTGAAATTAAAAAGGCTTGGCATGGCATTGACTTCTGGTTGTATTTTTGCTCGTGAGAAAGAGTTATAACACACATTATAACACACATTATAACCAGATTTATTCAAAGAAGTCATTTGGCGTTTCTCTTTAACCGAAAGATGCAATGACCCCCTGACTGTTCTGTAGTTGGCATTTGCTTCTGCTGTTGGGGATAATGGCAAATACGTGTGTGCTCGGCACAGGGGTTGTTGCCAGGAATCGTGGGGAGCGTCCAGGGAGGAAAAGGGCCTGGAGAGGGGGGCCCCTGGGACAGCTGATGGTAGCAGGGCATGGCCACACAGGAGCTTGGCTTCGGCTCTGGAGTTCCATGAGTGATAGCATCATGGAGTCATGGGTATTTCACAAAATCCTACAGGTGGGTTTGTGGATTTTCTGTCTCATGGATTCTCCCTCCCCAATTCTCCTTCAGTCACACCCATTTTGGATCCCAGGGGAAGTGAATGTTCTTGCCTTGGCCCTGTGTTAGGTCTGCTGTCTTGGGCATTTTACTTCTGTAGGGAACTGGAGGATAACGGACCCAGTGGTTGGCTCAGATTTCCTAGTGCCCCAGCTTCCTCTGCTTCAGCATCCACCCGAGTAATCCAAGCTCTCCTACTGAGTGTCTCTGCCTAGGGATTTGCATTCCCTCCTCTTTTGTCTCCCAGCTCCCTTCTTCTGCAGGCAGTTAGAAGTATTCTCTGCCGGTTGCCTGACACTTTACTGCAGATGTGGGTCTGGGTGAGGACCAGGACGCTATAACGCAGGCCTACAGGCAGAGATAGGTGCTGGGAGAAGCCATGCTTGCCAATGCCACAATCAGCTTGCGCCGTTCTAATTACTTTTGCTCTCTTACTTAGGATCAAACGAAGAAAAATCAAATACTCCTCAACCTCAAGCAGTTCTGAGCAGGTGGACACATGCCTTCCATTCTGCTCCGGCTTATTTTTCAGCTTGTCTCCCTCTCTGGTTGCAGAGGTGACTTCTAGAAACCATTCAATAAAGAACCTACTATAATTGCTACTGTATCTTTCATTTATTGACTGCTGACACTCCGCCAGGGACCTCGCATACATCCTCCCCTATCTCAACCCTGCCAGCTGTGTACGCTTCTCACCCGCATCTGGTGGAAGAGGAGATGGAAAGTCCAAGAGGCGAATCAATTTGCCCAAGGCCATTCAGCTGTGACTGGCAGAGGCAGAATCTAAATCCAGACAGTCCGACTCCAAAGTGGTCTGTCTCTACTATGGAAGCACATTGCCTTCAACATCATGTTTATATCATCACATTTCCAAGCGAATTCAAGTCAATGTCCTCTTCCTTGTTTCACCTGCTCTTTCCTTTTCAGTTTCCACTGTTCCTGCTTGACTCGAGCAGAGTATACTCATTCATTCAGCAACACGTAATTACTGATTGCCTACTACGTGCCGGGCACTGTTCTGGACACTTACCCTAGAACAATGAAAAAATGAAATAAGCCCTCCTCTCCATTATGAAACTAAACTGAGAGAAGCCAGTATATAAATGCTATGAACAAAAATAGAACAAGACAGAACATTTCCCAGCATTATCCTGACACTAAAACCAGACAAAGACATCACCAAAAACAAAATAAAACAAAACTACAGACCAATATCCTTCATGAACATAGATGAAAAGATTGTTAGAGGAGATTAATAAATTAAATCTGACCAATATACAAAAAGAATAATGTAACACAATCAAATGGAGTTTATTCTGGAAATTCAAGTCTGGTTCAATATTAGAAAATCAAACACTCTACTATATTAATAGTCTAAAGAAGAAAAATGACATGATCACATCAATTGTTATAGAAGAAGCACTTGATAAAATTCAACATTTACTCATGATTTGTAAAAATCTCAGCAAACTAGGAAAGGAGTTCTTCAATCTGATAAATGGCATATGTCGAAAAACTATAGCTGAAATCACACTTAATGATAAAAGATTGAATGCTTTGCTTTCCCCCTAAGATGAAGAACAAAGTTGTCTCTTCTCACCACTCCTATTCAACATTGTACTGGAGGCCCTAGCCAGTGTAGTTAGGTGAGAAAAAGAAATAAAAGACATCCAGATTGGGGGGGGGGGGGAAATTGCCCCTATTAACAGAATTCCAAGGAATTTACAAATAAGCTTCTAAAACAAATAATTGAGGTTCACAAGGTTACAGGATACAAGGTCAACACACAAAAAAGTAAGTCATATTTCTATATACTGACAATGTATAATCTCAATTGAAATTTAAAAATCAAGAAATTTTATAATAGCTCCTCTCACCCCCAAAATGAAATACTGAGGCATATATCTCACAAAAATTGCACCAGATCTTTATGTTGAAAACCACAAAGAGCTTTGGTTTCTGATAATGGAAAAAAAAAGAAAATCCAAATCAATGGAGAGACATACTATATTCATGGATTGGAACAAACTGAGGGTTTTAGAAGGGAGGAGGGTGGACAGATGGGCTAGCCTGGTGATGGGTATTAAGGAGGGCACATATTGCATGGAGCACTGGGTGCTATACGCAAACAATGAATCATGGAACATTACATCAGACACACATGATGTACTGTGTGGTGACTAACATAACAATAATAATTTTAAAAAGAAAGAAAGAAAGAAAGAAAGAAAGAAAGAAAGAAAGAAAGAAAGATTCAACATAGCACAGATGACAATTCGTCCCAAATTCATGTATAGAGTTAACATGATTCCAATCAAAATTACGGGAGGATAATTTTTTAACAAATAGAGATAAGCTAATTCTAAAATTTACATGGCAAGGAAGACAAGAGACCAGAATAGCAAAAATGATTTTCAAAAACAATAAAGTTGAAGAAATCATGCTACCTGATTTTGAGAGTTACTATAAAGGCACATTAATTAAGAGTGTGGCACACAGGTCAATGGAACAAAACAGAGTCCAGAAATAGGCCCACACAAAAACAGACAATTGATTTTTGAGAAAGATGCACAGACAATTCAAAGAAGAAAATGTTTCAACAAATGATGCCGCAATAGCTGGATACCCACAAACAAAAAAATAAACCTTGACCTAAACTTCACATTTGATCCAAAAAAATTATATGCATGATCGATCTAAGCTCAAAATGTAAAGTGTAAAACTTTTCAAAGAAAGCATAGGGAAAAATCTTTGTGAGCTGTGGTTAGGCAAAGTTCTTGGACGTGAGATCAAAAGCATGATCCAGAAAATAAAATATCAATATATTGGTCTTTATCAAAATTAATGGGTAAAATGGTAGACACTTTGAAAAGTAGTTTGGCAGCTGGAAAAAGAAAGAAAAAGAAAGAAAGAAAGAAAGAAAGAAGAAAGAAAGAAAGAAAGAAAGAAAGAAAGAAAGAAAGAAAGAAAGAAGAAAGAGAGAAAGAGAAAGAAAGAAACCCCCAAACATACACATAGTAAATGACCCAGGAATTGTTTCATGGGCATTTATCACAGAGAAATGAGACTTAGAACACATAAAAATCTATACACGATTGTTCATAGCAGCTTTATTTGTAATAGTCAGAAACTGGAAACAACCAAAATGCCTTTCAATAGGTGAATGGTCCAACAAATTGTCCAGCAATACCTGGACATACTGTGGATTCGCACAACACGAATAAATCTCAAAAGCATTATGCTAAGTGAAAGAAGCCATTCACAGAAGGCTTCCCATTGTATGATCCATTAGCATGACAATTGGGAAAAGGCAAAAGTAGAGCCAGGAAAGTCAGACCTGTGGTTTCCACCTAGAGTGGAGGAGGGGCTTGACTACAAAGGGGCACAAGGGAACTTTTCAGTGTACTGGAGATATTCCCCACGTTGATCGTTGATCGTTGTGGCGCTTACACAGCTGTGTAGATTGGCCAATACAAAAAGAGCTGCACACCCCATAAGGATGACTATTAGTCTATGTAAATTATGCCTCAAGAAATACAACTTTAGAAAGAGTCAAGGCTGGAGGCGGAACATACAGCATGGTGACTATAGTTAATAATCCTGTGTTTATGTTTGAAAGTTGCTAAGCGAGTAAATCTTAAAAAGTTATCACACAAGAAATTGTAACTATGGGGGTGTCTGGGTGGCTCAGTCCGTTAAGCGGCTGCCTTCGGGGCTCAGGAAGTGATCCCAGAGTCCTGCTCACCAGGGAGTCTGCTTCTCCCTCTCCCTCTGCCCCTCCCCCCCACTCATGCTCGCTTGCTCACTCACTCTCTCTTTCAAATAAATAAAATCTTTAAACAAAATTGTAACCATGTGTGGTCATGGCTGTTAACTGGACTTATTGTGGTGAACATTTTGCAATATATACAAATATCAAATCATTTTATTGTGCACCCGAAACCAATATAATGGTACATATCAATTACATCTCAATAAAAAAACCATAAAGCAGAAATATCTTCCGATTCACCCCCTCTTCCCCCACCAAAACAAGAGTCAAGGTAAGGAGTCAGAGAGTGGCCAGGGTTCCAATTTAAATTAGGTGCCTGGGGAAGGCCTGTCTGAAAAAGATGGTACTTACATAATGAGTGAAATTAGCTGTGCAGGAATCTGGGGCGTGACCAGCCCAAGGGCAAGGAGCCACCTTGGAGACTGAGAAACCTGCACGGACAGGGGCTGCGCGTCTGTGAGGGGAGGTAGAAGGGGGTTGGGAGCACATCTAAGTACCAGGGTGAGGAGTTTGTGCTTTACAAAGGGAGAGAGGGGAAACCCCGGGGCATTTTGAGCAAGAGTTTGATAGGATTATTTCAGGTAATTTCCAGTTTTAAAGGTTCTTTCTGCTTGCTCTGTGGGCAGTCTGTAAGGAGCAAGAATGGAAATATGGACACCAGTTGGGGCAGCCATGGCAGTTGCCTAAGGAGTGAAGATGGGGATGGGAAAGTGAGGAGGAGGTAAGGATAGAAAGGAAGAAAGATGGGGAAGAGGAGACAGGAGTGGTCCCCTTGCATCCAAACCCTCTTCAGAGGCAATGTGACGGCTAAGGGTTAACTCTTACTCTGTCAGAAGCCATTCTCTTGGGCTGTCTTAGAACGCAGGGAGAGTGGCCCCTTGGTAATTGCCCTGGGCAGAGTGAGAGGATTCATGCACAAAGAGCGGACAGGAGCCCCCTTACCCCAGCCTCCTTTAAATTAGTCACCATCAGTCACCCTGCAGCCTGGACTCTGGAGGCCCTTCCAGGGAGGCCTGCCTGTTGCTGAGGGGAAGTGGGAAGAATCTGGCCTCTGTTGAAGAGAACTAATGTAGGGCAGACTGAAAAGAAACAAGACAAAGCCCACCCTCAAAGCCGAACTTGATTAAGTATCCAGGTAACACAGCTCTGAACTGTGTCTGATTCAGCATTTGGTTTTGGAAAATTGCTCTCTGGCTCACCCAGTCCCCAGATGGAGTGCATGCTGAGACTGGATTTTATTTATTTATTTTTTAAAGATTTTATTTATTCATTTGAGAGAGAGAGCAGGAGAGGAGGGTGAGGAGGGGCAGAGGGAGAGGGACAAGCAGACTCCCCGCTGAGCAGGGAGCCCTATACGATGAGGCTCGATCCCAGGACTCTGGGATCATGAGTGGAGCCGAAGGCAGTTGCTTAATGGACTGAGCCACCCAGATGCCCCTGTTACTGGATTTTGATGTGAGAAAGAGTTGCACCACCGAAATCGATCACCATGTGTTGACATTTACAGGGAGAATGATTTTGGTAAAGAAAGTGCCTCCTTTCCCCAAAGTGAAGGGAAAATGTTTCAATAGAAGATAAAGAACTGAGGAGGAGAATTAAGTTGGTTTCAGCATTGAGGAGGGAGTGACAATAGTAGTAGCTGTCATGAACTCCTTTAAGGTATTGTCCAGTAAGCCTAAAAATAGTGTATGACTAGCAAGAACAGCTGTACAATATGCAAAGTCCTTGGGTAACATTTAGGGTTTTCAGCTACAAGAGTGGCTTAGACAATCAGGGCTTATCAACTTATACATCAAGAGGTTGGAGGTTAGCATCTGCAAAACTGGTGAACTCTAAAGCTTGCTGGCATCAGAGCTCTATGCCTGAGATGTTTTTGGGCTTTTGCCTCATGGTCACAAGATGGCTGCCAGCACTCTATGCCTTGTATCTTTACATTTCAGTACCCAAAGGCACAATGTATGAGTGAGCACCTCTTTGTGTGCCTATTTTTTGGATCAGGAATGAAATCTTTCCCAGAAAATTCCAGCAGACTTGCCTTTCTTATCTCATTGGCCCAAAATGGGTCCCATGCCCACTCCTAAACCATCACTGGCAAATCATGACTTATGTCCATGAAGTTTGGTACATCTTCTCTAAATGTATTGCTGCTTAATATCCGAACAAAGTTCTAGGCTAGGTTTTAAATGTATCTAGCAACATACCATAGTGCTATGAACTGAATGGTACCCCCAAAATTCATATGTTGAAGCCCTAATCCCCAGTGTGATGGTATTAGGTGGTAGGGCCTTTGGGAGGTAATTAGGTCACAAAGGTAGAGCTCTCATGATGGGATTAGTGCTGTTATAAGAAAGGCCAGAGAAACCTCTTTCTCCCTTTCTCTGTCTCCGTCTTCTCTCTGTCTCTGTCTCTCTTGGTCTCTGCCATTTGAGCACACAGCAAGAAGGCAGCTATCTAGAAACCAGGAAGAGGGGCCACATCAAGCGCCCAACACACTGGTACCCTGTCCTCAGACTTTCAGTCTCCAGAACTGTGACAAATGTTTCTATTGCTTAAGCCACTCAGTCTTTGATATCTTTGTTACAGCAGCCTGAGCAGACTATACACATCATTTATCTTTTTTTTTTTTTTAAAGATTTTATTTATTTATTTGACAGAGATAGAGACAGCCAGCGAGAGAGGGAACATAAGCAGGGGGAGTGGGAGAGGGAGAAGCAGGCTCATAGCAGAGGAGCCTGACGTGGGGCTCGATCCCACAATGCCGGGATCACGCCCTGAGCCGAAGGCCGGCGCTTAACCGCTGTGCCACCCAAGCGCCCCCACATCATTTATCTTTACTGAGTAAACGGACCATGGACCATGGACCATGGACCAGGTCACTTGCTCTGTGCTCTGCATGTATTATCTCATCTTTATAATACCCAGTGAGTTAATCATCTCCATTTTGCAACTGAAGACACTGGAGCTCCAAAATGTAAAACGATTTGTCCATGGTCTCACAGGAATCTAGAATTCAAATCTTGTTCCAGCCAGCTCTAATGCCTGAGCTGCTAACACTATCCTATGCTAAAGGAGAGAGAATGGAAAACAGACTTACCAGGAACTGATTTTTAAGGGGATCTCTGAGCGATAACTCATTCTGAGTGAGGAAGGAGGCAAGCAGACCCAGACTACACCAGCGAGAAAACTTTGTTGGTCCGAGGGAGTAGGCAATCTGGAATATAGCACGGCATCTGTTGGCTCCATCCCTGTTGTCTCAAACATCATAGGAGATCAGGGCCCAACTGACACCCCTTGGTTCCCCTCTGACGAAAATGGAGCAATGTGTTAGTTTCCCAAGGCCGCCATAAAAAAATCATCACAAATCTGGTGCCTTCTGGAGGAGATAATGCTAAGTGAAATAAGTCAAGCAGAGAAAGACAATTATCATATGGTTTCTCTCATCTATGGAACATAAGAACTAGGAAGATCGGTAGGAGAAGAAAGGGATAAAGAAAGGGGGGTAATCAGAAGGGGGAATGAAGCATGAGAGACTATGGACTCTGAGAAACAAACTGAGGGCTTCAGAGGGGAGAGGGGTGGGGGAATGGGATAGGCTGGTGATGGGTAGTAAGGAGGGCATGTATTGCATGGTGCACTGGGTGTTATAAGCAAATAATGAATCAGCGAACTTGACATCAAAAAACCAGGGATGTACTGTATGGTGACTAACATAATATAATAAAAAAATATTTAAAAAAAAATCTGGTGCCTTAAAACAATAGAAATTTATTCTCATAGTTCTGGAGGTCAGAAGTCCAAAGTTAAGATATCTATCCCCAGGGGCGCCTGGGTGGCACAGCGGTTAAGCGTCTGCCTTCAGCTCAGGGCGTGATCCCAGCGTTATGGGATCGAGCCCCACATCAGGCTTCTCCGCTATGAGCCTGCTTCTTCCTCTCCCACTCCCCCTGCTTATGTTCCCTCTCTCGCTGGCTGTCTCTATCTCTGTCGAATAAATAAATAAAATCTTAAAAAAAAAAAAAAAGATATCTATCCCAGAGCCTCATTCCCCCCAGAAGCTCTCAGGGAGATCCTATTTGTGGCCTCTTCCAGGTTCTGGCAGATGCCAGCATTCCTGGGCTTGTGGCTGTGTCACTTCAATCTCTGTCTCTGTTGTCACATGGTCATCTTTTTCTCTCTCTTGTGTGTCTCTTAGAAGGATACTTGCCATTGGATTTAGGGCCAACCCAGGTAATTCAGGATGATCTCATCTTAAGATCCTTAATTTAATTACATTTGCAAAGACCCTTTCTCCAAATAAGGTCAGATTCACAGGTTCTGGTGGTTAAGACACAGACACAACTTTCTTTGGCTGGGGTTGAGGGGAGGGATTCAACCTTCAACCCACCACAAACATCTTGAATTTTATGTGACAGAACCACTACCCAAATTAAAATAAGCAAAAGGGAAATTTGTGTGTTCATGGACACAGAAAGTATAGGGGAGACTCTAGCTTCAAGTGGACCTAAGGGCTCCAGCGAAGTTAGCAGGGCTCTTTTCTAGTTTTCATTCCATTTCGCAGATCTACTTGTCTCAGCTTGACTTTGTTCTTCCTGCAAACCTTTCCCATGGGGCTCTTGGAAGCTCACATTCATAATCTTGCAGTGGAAGAAGACAGTCTTCCTTGACAACGCTACAGAACATTCCCAGGGAAGACTCTGATTGGCAATCCTAAATCACATGTCTCTTTCTGCAGAAAAAAAATGTGAGGAGAGGGCCTTTACAATGATTGACAACACCACTCAGACTATAGGGAAGAGTGAAAGCATAGTTTCTCCAAGGAAGAGATGCTGGGCAGGCAAACTAAGGATGTTTACCACAGGGCATTCTTCTCCCCTCCACTATTGAATGAGGGACAGCTTTACATCTAGAGAGCTCCAGGCCCCTGCTCGCAGGAGAGGTGACCAGCAGATAACACACCACATTGGAAATTTGCATCAGAAAATGGTGGGAATGGGGTGGCCCCTGAAGGGTGAGAACTTACTCATCATCACATGTAAGAAAGACACCTATGTGGAGTCCCCAAAGCACTTGTTGAGGAAAACCTTCAGGGAAATGAGAGCCTGTGCATAAATTCACAGACTAGTGGCACCTGGAAATAATAACTAAAAAATAACCAGAAAAGTCCCAAATGCTTGAAAATCAAGCAACACACTTCAAAATAACCCATGGGTCCAGGAAGAAATTACAACGGATACTAGAAAAGATTTTGAACTAGGTGCTAAGTAAATTGTGATGTATTACAGCATGTGGGGGTGCAACCAAAGCCATCCTTTGAGGCACATGTATATCCTTAAATGCACATATTGGTTGGCGTGAGGAGCTAAATAATGAGATAGATATAAATTTCAAAAAGTTAGGGGTTTAGCCAAACTGGGGGGATTTATTACCTCCTGTAATTGAAAAGTCCAAGCAAGGTTCTGTTTTCAGACACATATGGATCAGGTGTCAGAACATGTCACAAGGAGTTAGTAGCTGTTCATCGTGTTTCTCTGCTTGCTTTCATGTTAACTCCATTCTCAGGTAGGTTCTATTTCTGTGATGATTGAAGACACCTCAGGTTTATATCCTCCAAGTTTGGCAATTTCATGAAAAGAGAAATAAATAGTTCTAAATAGCTCTAGAAAAGGTTTCTGGGTTGACTCTGATTCATCAGGCTGGGGTCACAATCTCTCATCCGAACCAATCTATGTGGCTAGGGATTAATATAGTCCCATTAGATCTGAATATGAAACAGATGATTTGGACATTTTAAAATTTAGTGATCACTCGCAATCAGCATACATTCTCAAAAAACAAGCCAACCACATTTGTTTTTGTGTTTGTGTTTTTAGAGGTATTAATACGTTTTAAAATTCAAGAGAATGATCCTTCATGTGATCTAATTCCCACAAAGCATTTGATGAAGGCTACCATGATGTCTTTATGGTGGATGAGAGGAACCTTAGTGCATTTATAGCTGAATTGAGTTGACCAGTTGGTTGACTGGAGATGATCACGTCATCCTTTTTCTAACTAACTTCCAAGCCATCTGCTTAAAATTTGTTGATGACCAGTGTGGCAGGATGCCTCCTCGGTTGACGTTCTTTGGAGAATTCTCTTTAAAGAGTAACCCACTGCTTTTTTCCTGCTTCTGGCAGAATCTCTTTTCAGTATTTTTCTTGGACAAATGTTTAAGGGAATTTTTTTTTTTCAGATTTGAAGACGATAGGAAACAAAAAGGCTAAGATAATGTCATTGATAAGGAAGCATGTTGAATTTGAAGAATTTTGTTTTGAAGGGATTTAGGTGAGTTTAAACAGTAATTAATAAAAAAGCCTGCATTCAGGTCATCCAAGTTTAGAAGGTGGGGAAAACACAACTGGTGGTATTTTATAGAGGAAGACAAGATGGAAGGGAGCCACGGGGATGACCCAGCTCCTAAGGAAAGTAAATACAGCCCATACCCAACCCCCATGGGGGACCAGACCCCAGTTAGGGGTGGTCAGACCCACCCTCCACACTGCCTGCTGTTTTCTTCCATTCCAACAGTGGGCTCCATTCCTAGGGCCTCAGTTTTAGGGAGATCTTGACAATCTTGAGAGTCCTCCGCTCAAGGCATTCTGAATGGTGAGGCATGTGGAACCATCCTGTAGGAATAACAGATGGAAGAACTGAATATATTTAGCCCAGGAAATTGGAGACTTAAAAAAAAATGAACAGCTGTTTTTAAATATTAAAGGACTGTCATGTAGAGGAGAAAACGACTCTGATCTTGTTACTCCAGATGATGCACTAGGAGAATGGCAGGGATTTTTAAGAGAGTAGATTGGACTCAGACTGAGACACTTCCTGATAACTCAAGTTGGTGAAAGTGGAGTGAGCACCCCCTCTCCCTTTGCTAGAGAGCTCTAGCAGATGTGAGGGGAACTTCTTCAGGCAGAGATGGTGCTTTTGGGAGTCTCCATGTTGAATAGGTTGGAGAGTTGGGACCAGTTGAATGAATGGCGTTTCCCAGTCTGAGTCCAGGCTGCAGACCTGGGCTGAATGAGTTGGGTGCAGAAGTGGGACTGACACAGACGCCTGGTGAGGACAAGTGAAGGAGAGAAAATCCCAGTTGGAAAGGAAGTGGGTCTCCTCTTACAATAATCTCCAGATTATTTTGCCAAAGGGCACACTGAGTGCATCTACTGAAGTCCAGGCCAATAGGAGTTGGATTTTACTGTGTTAGGCAGGGCAGGTTGTCTTTCTAAGAATTTTTGTTTATTTGCTTGTTTGCATGCTGTCAAATGACATCCTAGAGAGAGTCCTGCAAGGGATGGGCCTCCCTGCAGTGGGATCCACATGAGGATAGGTCACTGGGCTCTGGCTCTGGTCCAGTACCTGGTGACAGCTCTGACAAGTTGGTTCTTTCTCCTGGGGAACTCGCAAATGAGCTGTCCCCATTGGCGGCCTACCTACCACCCAACCCCTCAGGCTCTACCAGTTTGTTACCAGAGCCCACTGGCTCCGGAGGAGGAGGCAGTGGGAGAGGCGACTGGTTTTCCTCTATAGTCTTAGTGGGATGAACACTGAGTGGTGGCATCCCCTCTAAGTGGCTTGAGGGGAGGTGGGAAGGGGGTCATGTCTGTACCAGGAAGGCAGCCAACTTGCCCACTGAGAAAACTAGAACTTTGAGAGAAGCAGTGAGGCGTACAGGAAAGAATGTCTTTATGAGTCAGCTGGGACCATTCCTGAGTCTGAATTCCATCTCTGCTACTCAAACCTGTATGAACTTGAGCGAGTGACTTGGTCCCTTTGTGCCTCAGTTTCCTCATCCCCACAGTGGAGGCAGTAACAGTACTTACCTCATAAGATACAGTGAGGTAATACTTGTGAGGTAGTTAAAACAGTACCAGGAGCATAGAAAGTGCTGGAAAAGTGTTTAAAACACACACACACACACACACACACACACACACCCCAAATTGAGGTTAGATAGACTCTGGTTCATACCCCAGTTTTGCCATTTTCTGGTTGTGTGACCTTGAGAAGTATCTCAGCCTCCCTGGGCCACTTCTTCGTCCATGAAATGGAAATGGGAACGCTGACCCTACAGGTGAGGATGGTGTGAGGCAGCATGTAAACTAAGTGGGGCAGACCGGCCCTCCATCCACAACCCTTGTTAGTAACCAAAGATGCTGAGGACAAGGAAGAGTGAATGCCCTTGACCCCTGAACAACATGGGTTCGAATTGCACAGGTCCACATCTATGGATGTTTTTCGATAAATGCCGTCTAGTACTATACGTGTATTTTCTCTTCCTTATGATTTTTTCAATAACATTTTCTTTTCTCCAGCTTCCTTTATTGTGTATTTATTTGTAATACATGTAACATACAAACTATGTGATAATCAACTGTTTATGTCATCAGTTAAGGCTTCTGGTCAACAGCAGGCTCTTAGTAGTTTAGTTTTGGAAGAGTCAAAAGTTACACTCAGATTTTCAACTGTGCAGGGTGTGGGGTTCAGCACCCCTCACACCCTCATTGTTCAAGGGTCAACTGTACTTGGCTTCACGATACTATTTTTCCCCAAGTTTCCGATAAAAACAGGCTCGGAGAGTCAGAGAACCCTCTGTAAGTATGGCAAGGAGAGCCAGGTGACCTGAAGTAATAACAGTCGCAACAAAAGTGACAGCAGAAGCAGCAGGAATTTCCTCCGTCCCAGGCCCTGGGCCAAACCCTTTGCGCACATTATCCTATTGAGCCCTAACCTGTCTACGAGGCAGGGAAGATCATGATCATGACCGCCATTATCATTTTGCAGATGAAGAACGTGAACCCCAGCCCCAGAAGTAACTTGCTTGACCTTATGCTGCTTTTCAGGGTGAAACCTGGATTGAAATGGGTGTCTGCTGACTCACGCCCATGCTCTAAACCAAAAAGCACACAGCCTCTGAGCCCCTGCAGACTGAATTCATCAGAATCAAAGGGTTCCATGAGGAAGATTCAAGGGTCTTGATGTACCACAAGACTAAATGAGCCAGAACTGTGACATAGCTAGTAACAAAGTAAATGTGACCATTTCAGACAATTCTGGGCATGTTCTCAATTGTCATCTACCCCACCCCGGACTGGCTCTGGATGTTTGAATACAGTCACATTTTGGTTGGCTGGAGTTAACTAGAATTTTCCCTTGTCCTGGCATACCTTTAAGCAGCGTTTTAGAGATCATCCTTGAAATGCAAATACTCCAGATCTGGATTGTAACTTCACTGAAACTCACAGATACTGAGGAACAAATTGCCAACATCTTTTCCTCTGAAGACTGCCTGATCCATGTCAAACTGCCTACAGTCTCAGAGGAGATAAGAAGACCCAGCTTGGGAGGCTAGGGGCTCTGAGGGATCCAGCTTTCATCTCTGGTGCCTAAGGCTGTGGGATGTAATCCCTCAAGTCTGTCTCTTCCTGCTGGAGCTTCAGTACAGGTTCCAGGCTATTCTCTGCAAGAAACTAAGTAACTTCTCCAAGGTGGAACAGCTGACAGAGAGAGAGAGAGAGAGATGAGAGGTGTGGGGAGAGAGAAAGAGAGAGAAAGAAAGAAAGAAAACACAAAGCCCAGATTCCTAATCCACAAGGGAATCAGGGCGTGGAAGAGCCACAACCTAGGAGGGAGGAGACTGTAGCTCATGAGGCTGGATGCTCTGGGGGGGAGGTCAAAGGAAAGACGCGGCCGCAAACAACATGGTGGGCAGAAAGCAACCATTTCTGATGAAGACTTTGAAGTAACAGAAAGAATGGCAGTGATAGCTAACACTAGCGTGCGTTTATGTGTACCAGCCATTGTATCTGCGCTCAGCCTCATTTTGTGCGGATATCTCAGCTTACCAAGAGAAAACAAGTGAAGGATGAAGCAGGCTTTCAACAGGAAGAGTTTGGTTTAAGTCTAACGTTCATGCTTTAATAATAATTAATTATTAAAATAATTATTTATAAATAATTTTTATTTATTTATAAATTTATAAATATTTATAAATAAATAATAATTAATAATAATCAATTAAAATATAATTAATTTAATAATAATGTCCTTAGTAGGCAGGAAATGTCATTGTCCCCAGTTTACCAAAGAGAAAACTCAGACATACAATTTAAGTCACTTGCCTAAGATCACACAGTAAATGGTAGGGCTGGCATTTGAACCCGTGTTGTGGCTCAAATGCACCATATCACGCAGAACTGCCAAAGACATGAATGGATGGTTGGCCCTGAGATGTGTGACGTAAGCCTCTCTGTCTTCCCTATGAAGTATTCAGCAAAATCACTACTGCTCACCAGCTCTGCTGCAAGGGCGCTTTTGGAGCCTGGGGAGAGAGGCTGTGCCCTGCCTTAAAGCAGAGCAGCGATGAAAACAGAAGGCACATGTGGAAGCAGATGACATCAAGGTCACACCCAGGCTATAACAAGGAGGAAAACAAGATTCTTTCTAAGGCATAGAGCAGAGGTAAACTCATCTTGCCACCACATCTTCTCATGACCCACACAGTCTCCTCGCCTGTCCGATCGGAGACCAGCTCAGTAACGAAGAATGACTTACAACCACAAGAGTTTACTCTCGCTCAAGCTGCGTGTCCATTTTGGGTTGGCTATATCCCTGCTCTCGTCCTCTTTTTTGGAATCGAGGCTGATAAAGCAGCCTCTTTCTGGATCAGGTCCACTTTGTAGAAGTGGGAAGAGACACCTAGCAAACCATGTGCTGGTTCTTAAAGCTTTTGCTGGACATCACGCAGGTCACATGACTTTTGCCCACATTTGTTGGCAAGAGCAAATCACAGTGCTAAACCTGATGCTGGGAATGGGGAAGAGAACCAGAGCATCATCTCCTTCTGGAAGGGCCGGCATATATTTTTAAATGATACTATCTAAGACAGTCTCAAAACATTAAACCTTTGAGGACAGACAAAAAAGTTCCACACCTAGCACCGCGACCCAATAAAATGTCCTTGCCCTTCATCCTAACGCATCCAATGGGGAGGAGGGAGGAGCAGAAGGGATGGGGAGCAGAGAGGAGCCCCCTGGAGGCCAAGAGCGTAAATTAGTGATGTCAAGAAAAAGGGGACAGCACAGCTTTCACTGATGACAAGGGTGAGTGCCCTTGGCCCAGAGCGGAGCAGAGAGTGCAGAGGAGACCTGTCCAGAAGGTGGGCCCAGAGGAGGGGAACCTGGCACTGCCTGAAGCTGCTGTCTGGTTAGAAAATGGAGCAACTATTTTCTATGACCCACTTTTAATACTGTGAGTTTGTAAAGAAGCTTGAGGGGGGGGGCAAACTTTAATCTCTAAAGGAGCTTAATTTCTTTAAAAAAAAAAAAAAGCACTTCTCTACAGATAAGTGCAGATCAGTTCAAGTCTTAGAATAGAAAAAGTAAGTCGGAGAGCAGCCAGGGTGAGAGGATCAGAAGGAGTGGTCCTCGGTCTACTGAGTTTATGCTTTCTGGGGTTGACTGTCAAGAGGACCAGAAGGGCAAAATACATAAAGCAATTGGCGTCCGGCTGAGGGGCCGTGGGGACCGTGGGGACCGTGACCACATTTGTCCACAAAAAGTATGGCACACACACTTACAGAGACATTTATGTGAACTGGGCCAGAATATTTTAAATTAAAATTGTCATAAAAATCTAGGATATAAGGTCATGGAGCCCATAGGGCCTCCTACAACTCCTAAAACCAGGGTTCGCTCTGAAGTTTCCTCTCTGGGCTGGAACCCTGTGATTTGACCTCTCCGTGGACTATTTGAGAATCTGAATATTTTTAAAAGAGTTCTGGGCCAACCTCCCGGATATAAGAAACCTTTGGGGGAAGTGGTAGATTGTGTTGGTTAGCAGAAAACAAAACCAAACCAAACCAAACAGGCAACATGTGGGCAGGCATCTTGGCAAGAAAAGGTAGGTTCAAGTTTCACTCTCATGGAGCTCAGTAAGCGTGCATATCAAAAGATTACTTATTGATCCGGTGAGGATCTGTTGGCTCAGGAGCTTTAACAGAGATGAAAATAAGAATGATTTAAACAAGATAGAAGGTTGATTGTTCTCCCATTTAAAGTCTGAGCTGTGCGGGGCAGTCCAAGGTGTAGGGAGTGCAGCAGCTGTGACCCACCGGGTCATGAAGGCATCTAGGTTTCTTTCTTCTCTCTGCTCCACGGCTCCCTGTGATGTCATCCTCATTGCAGCCGCTTTGCTATCTCCAAACCCACTTTCCAGCTTTCCAGCCCGGATAAGAGGCCTGGAGGGCAAGCAGCTTCCCTGAAGGGCAGGACCCTGGGAACGGAGCACAGCACTTCTACAGCATCCCATTTGCTGGAGTGTAGTCACGTGGCCATGGCCACTGCAGGGGAAGCTGGGAAATATAGTCCAGCTGGGCAGTTCTATTCCTACCAGGAGGAAGGGAGGGCAGGTCCTGGACCATGTTCAGTAAACAGTAGATGACATACAGCCCAGTGAATCAATAAACGAATATTTCATGTTGTCAAAAACCTCTAAATCAGAAGCTCTAGCTGATAACTGCAATTGTGAACATTTCTCAAAGTGAAACGAGTTCATTCATGGTCTCTTGCCCTGGGGCCTCTCTGTGGTACCTGCAAGGCCTTCATAGCCACTCACCAGCATGTCAGATCCAGAAGGGACATATCCTTTGGGCAGTGACCCATCAGCCACATGTTGCCTGGTCCTGATGTTCTCCGCTCAGGGCAGCAAAGGCTTCAGATGTCCTGAGCTAACACCATGACCCTGGGGCAAAATGGAGGGGAAGAGGGAGTTTGAAATGAGGGACCCCCCTGCCCCACTGCATCTCCAAGGTCCCAGGGGGTACTGTGGGGGCTGCAAGACTCCAATGCCTCTCTTCAAAACCAAGCCTTCTGCTTCTCTCCTGCATCTCTCTCTATGGAGGAAGGAGGCACCTTCCTCTCTTCCACAAGCAGCAAACCGAAAGCCCCCATGCAATTGGCAAGATAATCCATTTAAATGTTGATTTGTGTTTGTGCTACTTTCTTTATTTTTACTGAAGTATAATTAACCTACAGTTCCATTAGTTGCAAGTAAACAACATAATGATTCAACAATTCTGTACATTGCTCGGTGCTCACAAGCGTGGTCACCATCCGTCACCAAACAACGTTTTTACAGTCTTACTGACTCTATTCCCCTGCTATACTTTTCATCTCCCCAGACTTACTTATTTTGTAACTGGAAGTTCCTGCCTCTTAGTCCCGTTAATCTATTTCACCCATCCTCCTTCCCGCCTCCCCTCTGGCAACCGCCTGTTAGTTCTCTGTATTTAAGAGTCTGTGTTGGTGTTTTGTGTATTACCCATTGTCCCATTTCCATCAGGTAGCCAGGTTTTGTAATTCTTCACCAGAGAAGCAGGCTGGGACCCAGTGAAGGTGAGTGAGGGCGTCCCAGGAGCCACAGACAACACCTAATACAGAAGGTTGATCACCGTCCCTAAGCCCTTGACATCTTGTCCCGGGCCTTTCCAGGGATCTACCAGGGTCCCACTAGAGTCCCCACAGGCGCTCGGGTTTCCACGGTAACTGCAGCACTGTCCTCGGCTGACCAGGCCGATGCCTCACAATGTCAGAAAAGCAGGCTGGCTGTCAGCGGGGCAGCGGGTGTCCTGTGACAGTAGGGAGGGAGAGCCAAGGCATCGCCTGCAGGGTTGGGATGACAACGCGAGGGCCAGAGCAGCGTCTCTGCAAGTTAAGCTGCTGCTAAAAATGGCAGCAGAGACAAGGTTTCCAAAGCAGAAGGACATTCAGATTGAGACTGGCCTCCTCCCCCTTCCCTGGGGCCTGCGAGTTGTGCCATTCTCGGCAGCCTGACATCCCTCATCTGCGCCATCTCACTGGGCCTCCCAAGGAGATGGACAGATGAACAGATGGATGAGGGACCGGGCAGGGGCACAGGTAACGGAGAGAAGAAACAGAGGGGACAAGAGAGAGGGATGGAAAGAAGCAAAAGAAGGTAAGGGAGGGGGCAGGAAAAACAAGGAAGGAAGGAAGAGTGGAGGGAGGGAAAGAGGGAGTCCTATTAACTCAGTGTAGGGGTTCAGGCACTTCCAATTCAAACTCCTTCTAATCCCAGTTGTTATGGGTTAAATTGTAACACTCATCCTCACCACCACCACCAAAAAAAAAGAGAGAGAGAGAGTAAGAGAGAGAAAGAGATTACAGTCTAACCCTGAGTTCCTCAGAATGTGACTTTATCTGGAAAGAAGGTCACCGCAGATGTAAGCAGTTAAGATGAGGTCATACTGTAGAGCCCACCCTACTCCAGTATGACGGCTGTTCTTTTTTTTGTATTCAAGTGTAACCAACATACACTGTTATATCAGTTTTAGGTGTATAATATAATGATTCAATAATTCTATGCATTACTCAGTGCTCATCACCATGAGTGCCCTCTTAATCCTCCACACCTATTTCACCCACCCACCCCCATCTCCCCTCTCGCAACCACCAGCTTATTCTCCATACTTAAGAGTCTGGTTTTTGTTTGTCTCTGTTTCCTTTGTTCATTTGCAGTTCTTGCATTCTACATATGAATGGTTTGGAGTTTGTTTTTCTCTTTCACTTCCCATTATGCGCTCCAGATCCATCCCTGTTGTTGCAGATAACAAGATTGGTGTTCTTTTGAAAAGACAGACAGAGATTGGGAACAACTCTGCTACAAGCCAAGCGATGTCTGGAGCCACCGAAAGCTCAAAAGAGGTTAGGAAAGATCCTTCCCTTACAGGTTTCGGAGGGAGCATGGCCCTGCTGACAGCTTTGGACTTCTAGCCTCCAGAGCTGTGAGACAACAAATTTCCATTGCTCTGAACCACCCAGTTCATTGTACATGGTCACGGCAGCTCTATGAAACTGGAACATGGGATTCTGGGATGAGGACGAGGGGCCCTTGAGGAAGGTGACCCACAGTGGAGCTGGCTGATCCTGGTCAAAGGTAGATGGATCCATGGGGATCGAGTGGCCATGGAGAGGGTCCTTGGTGAAGAACCTGTTCTTGGGGGAGGAGAGTTGGCAGAAGAGGTGAGGGCCCAGGGCAAGGACGTTAGCAGGTGATCGGACACTCACAGCTCATGAGGCTGGAGCAGTCAGCAGACTGTGATCCTTGTTGCATGGTGGCTCCTGGACACCAGACCAGCGCCCCTTGTAGCTTTGTAGTGGCCATGTTTTCAGACTCCCTTAAACTCCCCTCCCCTTCCACCCACAACCCCTCTAATGAAAACTCTCATCTTCCCCTACAGATGCTTTTGTGCCCAGATCTGGAAAATCCTTGGTTGTTCATTAGAATCAGAATACATCAAAGTCTACAGGGGGGCGGGGATAGAAGTTCCTGTTTCTAGAGCATTCCTAGGGGAACAGGAAGGGTTCTTCTTCAGGAAAGTGTACTTGCTTCTTACAAGAGATGGGGTGCTTGTATTCCAGCCTGGGAAAGACCCCCCCCACCCCAAGAGCCAAATGAGACACCTAAAAAGAAAGAGGTTTGCAAGAAAGGGAGGGAGTGGAAGCACATGGCCTGCTTTTCACAAATCAATAATGAAAATTGTGGCTCTCTTCAACTTGTGGACAGGAAAATGACCATGGGTTGAAATGTTTTGAAATTTCATCTGGGCAGAAACTTTGACTTCAGAGTTTTTCAGTGTCCTTCCCTTTAACAGACCCTGCATCTAAAATGGGTTGAAATGAAAACCCTTCAGTCCCTGCCCTCAAAACTGTGAAGTTCCTGGGGTGGGGTGGGGGTGGAGGCATGGCGGCAATGGGGAGAACCCAGGACCCTGGGCTTTCCATATGCCAGGGCAAAACAAGGTATTGCCATTCTTTCTCCATCAGAAATGTTTATGCTACAAAATGTTAATTCTACAAAAACTATTAACCAAGTTTAGTGTCCATAAATTCTATCTAGAAAATTCTCAGTAAAAACTGACTTAGGAGGACTTTTCTCAAAATACCAAGTCCTGGGCCCTACCACAGATCAACTGAACCTGATTCCTTGGACAATAGGGTAAAACAGGGATCTGAGGTTTTCTCAAAGCTCTTCAAGTGATGCTGCACTCAAGTGAAAACCAGCGGTCTGAGGTCTGTAGACAGAAAGCTAAAGAGAGGAAGAGCTCTTACTCGACAACATGATTCCTGCTGGAAAGGGGATCCAGACCTTCCCAGAAGGAAATCACATTCATCCATCCTGAAATGCAGGTTTCCTTTTCCTTTTCCTTCCTTATAGCTTATGCATCAACAGTCTCCCTGGTTAGACAGGGCTGCAAGACTGGAAGGGACTGTCCTTTGGTTTGCAGCACAGCCCTTCCTGAGTGGGAGCAAGTTGGCTCAGGAGGTCCCGTGGGGCAGTTGCTTCTCCACATGTACAATAAACCTGTTGATGCACCCAAAGATCATTCTGCAGTTTAGAAACCGAGAATGCCCTCTAAACCCAAACCCAAAACGAGTTTGACCTGCAGAAGGCCTGAGCCCTTCGACGACCATGAACATCATTTACCCTGTTCGAGGGTGCCTATCTTGTTAGCACTGGGGCTGGGATTCACATCTGCCACTGAATCTCCTTGCCCTCTCTCAGGGATGGCAAGGGAGGGAACAAGAGTTGAAAAGTCAGATGGCAACAAAAATTAACTCAAAATGGATCCTAGACATAAACGTAAAATGCAAAACCATAAAACTAAGAGCTCACAGAGGTGAAAACCGACATGACTTAGGTATCAACCCCAGCCTTTTTATTTATTTTTAAATTTTTTAAAAAAGATTTTATTTATTTATTTGACAGAAAGAGAGGCAGCCAGCGAGAGAGGGAACACAAGCAGGGGGAGTGGGAGAGGAAGAAGCAGGCTCCCAGAGGAGCAGGGAGCCCGATGCTGGGCTCGATCACAGGACCCTGGGATCACGCCCTGAGCCAAAGGCAGACGTTTAACGACTGAGCCACCCAGGCGCCCCCAATCCCAGCCTTTTCAGATGCAATGCCAAAGACACAATTCATGGAAGAAAGAGTTGAGAAGCTGACTTCGTTAAAATTAAAACTTCTGTTCTGCAAAAGACAGTAACGAGAGAATTAGAAGATAAGCCGCAGACTATGGAAGGGAGTAAAGGATGTTGTAGGGTTCTCACCACAAAACAGAGATTTTCTTAACCGGAGAACATACAGAAGAGATGGAAGCCTGGTTCAGGATGTTGGGATAACCTGATCAGGACCCGGTGATCTGTCTCCCCAGCTGTGCCCCTGGTCTTCATAGCACCTGCCCTAGTTTGGATCCTTAAGCCTCTAGACTATTTCACCTGTGTCATAATTGGTCTCCTTAGCTCCTGTATTTTTCCCATATAATTTTCTATATCCCCCAAGGTATTTTAAAATTGCATTCTAAAATGCAAATCTAATTATGTCATTTCCCTGCTTAGACCCCTTTGATGGCTCCCCACTGCCTAGAGAAGCAAGTCCAATCTGCTTAGCAAAGCACTGGAATCCTGGTCACCTCTAACTCTCATCTTCCGCTGCCCCTACAACACTATCCTAAGCTCTAGGCAGATGAAGACATTAGCAATTCTCAAAGTGCTACAACCTCACACTTCATTGCCTTTGTATGTGACGCTTCTGCCTGGAAGGCTCATCCCTGCTTTGTCCTTCTGGTGAATGGATTCAGCTCAGTCTTCAAGGACTGAGGCTCGAGGTGTCCTTGCTGTGTGAAGCTAAGCTTCTTTGAGCCCCAGGCAAGGTCAGTCACCCTGGGAAGAGAGAGAAGTCAGCAGACCTTGGAATCAGACACACCTGGTTGCAGAGCTCACCTCTGCCACTTACCAGCTGGGTGAACCTGGACAGTTTCTTATGCCTCATTTTTCTGAGCTGCAGGACAGAGCTAATCATACCTCCATCATAACATTATTATAAAAATTAAATAAGATGTGTATAGATAATTCCTGACACATAAAAGATGTTTAGCTCTTGGAGCTATTATTAAAATTATTACTCTGTGTGAGTTAGGGTAAAACTAAACTGCTGTGACAGAAATACTCTTAAAAGAACATGTAGAGAAATGAAATGACCTTTGCTTGATAGGGTTTGGGTTATGTGGGTGTCATATTTGTCCAAATCCAACAATTACACAATTACAGTTTGTGCTTTTCATTGTGTATGAAGTTTACTTCAAGAGAAAAAGAATGATTAAAGTCTAATTAATACTATGCATGCTGAAGAACTTAGGAGAAGTCTGCAATATACTATGAATTATGTCCAGAAAGTAAGAAGGACTAATGGATGATGGATGAATAGATGGGTGGAGAGATGGATAGATTTGTAATCATGAAGAAACGTATTGTAGAATGTTGGTGGTACAATCCAGGTTGGGAGCATGTGGGTGTCCACTGTATAATTCCTTTAGCTTTGCTCTATGTTTAAAACTTCTCATAATAAAAATAAATAGACTCGATCATAAAATGGTTTTAAAACTATAGTTGTTTTTTTCCCCTTCAAGTGACAGAACCGAAGTGAGTGTGCCAAGTGTGTGGGCAGTTCTGTTCCATCTGCTCCTTCAGGGGCGCCAGGCTGGTGGGCAGTGACTCAATTTCTTCCAGGTTGTCTAGTCATTGCTCCATCATTCCCTAGACCCAAGGACATTGTCCTCTTTTGTGGCCAAAACTGAACCACTGTGTCTCGGTTTCAGGGGGGAAAAAGAATGAAGTATGCTTATCCCTTAAAGCCTAGACCCAGGTGTAGACAGCATGCCTTCTGTCTATATTCCATTACGAGAACTGAGTCATGTGGCCCCATGTGACCTTAAAGGAAGACTAGAAAACATCTAGTTCTAACTTCAGGAAGAAGGTGAGTTTTTCCCACGCTGGGCTCTGTGAGAACACACCAGGAGGCCATTTATGCCGAATTGTAGTCATTTGGAACCCCCGGTGGAGTACTTGAGGACACAGTGTTTTACACATCTTGGAATTTCCGAAACTAAACATGGGGCCCGACATGACATGGGTCTTAAAGAGATGTTTGCTGAATGAATGAGTTTATGGAAGAATAAATAAAGGAACGAGGGGAAGAGTTAATCGTACCTACTTGGACCATACATTTTCCAGGATGTATCTACTTTATCTGTGGAAAGCAAGCCATCTCTTGATTTTGTAGATCTAAAATATGCCGACTCATTCATGGCGCCTGGGTGGCTCAGTCGGTTAAGTGTCTGCCTTCTGCTCGGGTCATGATCCTGGGGTCCTGAGATCAAGCCCCGCAACGTGCTCACTGCTCAGTGGGGAGTCTGCTTCTCTCTCTCCTCCTGCCCCTCCACCCCACTTGTGCTCTCTATCGCTGTCTTTCAAATAAATAAATAAACAAAAAATTTAAAAAATATATGCCAACTCATTCAAATTAAGCAATTCTTTATTAATTTCAGCCTCCCTCCCATCTTTTCTCCTCCTTCTAACTTTATCTTCATGAGAGACAAAAATTACTATTTTGCAAAGTTTACCAAACAATATTAGATGATTTGGAAGGAAAATATTTAACCTAACTAAGAGTAGAAATGATTTTCCACATTATTAAAGCACTTGAGTAACACCAGTTTGGATTAAAATACTGTGAAATGGCATAGGAAAATTGTCTACTTATTACAATTGACCCATAAGACATTTATTTGGTTACCCTTTTCATTAATTTATGTAAGTACTTGGAAGTCATATAATTGTTTTTCTTCCACTAAATTCTGTAATTCTAACTGTCATTAACTCATAGGGAGCTCTTTACCAACTGATTCAAATTATCGTGTTTTTACTGCACTTCTCCTGCATTTAATCTGAGATTTAAAGAAACATGATGCTGTTGCAAATGGCATTTAGCTCAAGCATTAATTGGATCACTATCAAAAAAATAGAATAGGAAATCTAATTTTCTCTCTGTGTCTGATGGATTTGTCTTACAAAAGCTGCCGAATTGTCTTTTCCAATTCTCATGTCATTTCTTTCTGCACAATTCAGGGGCCTCCTGACTTTTTGCATTTACATCAAGACCTCCACATGTAGTTCTGTGATAAATAGTAAATATCCTGGGTTCTTTTGACTAGATCTCCTTGTGTCTGTATATTGGAATTTATTTGAACAAGCTGCTATGCTATGCAAATGCCAGCATGAAGCTATGGTGAATTCTGATGGTTCAGGACTTGACTGTTAGAAGCAGGATCTCATTTGGATAGGTATGAGCCTGAGATGTGTGCCTGACAAAAGAAGGTAGTAATACAGAAAAGGGAGATATTTCTATAAGAAGATAAATAGGAAGAGGAATGGCTTGACACAGTTTGAGAATGAGGCAAAGAAGCCTGCAAAGGTCAGTGGTAGAAAGAGATGTTCTAAGCATGGGGTGACTAAGAAGACAGCTGTTAACTGGGATGAGAATAAGAATAGAATGTCCCCAAGGTTTGGGATGAAGATATTTGTTGCTCCCCACGGGAGTTCTGGCCAGGTGGGTTAATGCCGGCATTCTGCTTTTAGGGTTGCAAAGTTCAGGAGTCCCCAAGACCACCCTCAGGCTTAGTCATTTGCTCAAAGGCCTCACAAAACTCAGAAAAGTCATTTGCTCATGGTTATGGTTTATTACAGAAAAGGGATATTGATTATAATCAGCCAAGGAAAGAGGTGTATAGGGCAGGGTCCAGGAGTCACCAGACATGAGTTGTGCCAAGAGCACCTATTTCTCCATGATACAATATCATGTGTGGCGACAAGCAGCAGATTATTATTAACCAGGGCAGTTCAAGCCTTGCAGTCCAGAGTTTTTATTGGGGCTCATCTGCATGGCTGAACTTTGTCTCCAGCTCCTCCAGACATTAAATTAATATATGGCCCAAGGCCCCCCACCATAAATCACATTGGTAGCAAAGACTAAGGTCTAGGGCCCCCAGGTAAACAAAGGCAGGACATTCCAAGGACTTAGAGGTTATCTTCCAGGAGCTGAGGGCAAAGGCCAAATCTTTATTTGACAAGGTAAATCCTCTCCTGCACACAGGTGTCATTCTTGATCAGGGAGGCCTATCCTTGGATCCCCAGGGCAGATCAAAGGATCAACTATGCAGCAGAGGATCAGATGGAAACTCAACTGTCCTTGTATCCAAGGGGCAATCTCAGGATTATAACAGGAAATAAAACCCGACAGCCTGGATAGGGAACTGAGCAGACATGAAGAGGGAGGGTCTACGCAGGGCTGAGATACCAGGAGCTTGTTCTTACTGAGTGCTTGTCCTGTGATGTGTATCTCTGATTTTAAAAATCCACCACTGGAGTGGTCCAACTGAAAAAACTTTTAAAAAATCCAACGAAATAGGTATTTGGAATCACATTGGTTATGACAACTAATTTGAGTGCCTGAGAGTTTCCAAGCTAAATAGAGCTTGAGCTGTCCGTGGAGCAGATAATCATATCCATAATAACTGACGCTCCATGTGTGCTGATGGTCAGGCACAGGGCTGGGGTGTGGGAGCAGATGATAGGCTCCAGATAGCGTCCAAAGAGGACAAGCTTCCTTTCTCTTTGGGGTGGGAAACAAGGGCTTGGTCCCACCAAGGCCACGGGTGAATGCAAGCATCCTCAAGGAGAGTCTTCACAAGCCTATGAACAGCAGATTCATGCCTAGCCTGCCAAGAAAAAAAATCCAATTCAGAACCAAGCTCTCCCCGTCCCCAACCCACCTCTCAGACCAGATCAGATTGGATTTGAACGGGAGTATTGAGCATCTCTAAGACAAAAGTCAGGTGGAAGAGCCCTACGTAAGGATTTTGGCGGAGCCTGTAGCCAACACATTTATTTGATCGATCTGTATTTAATACTTATTGAACACCTTCTGTGTACCTGAATAGACTGAGTTTCAGGGACATCACCTTAAATCTTACTCTTAGGGAGCACTTATGTTTCTCCCTAAGTCAAACGTATTATCAAACACCCACTAAGTGCTAGGAGCACATTCTCATATGTGTCCAGGGTCTGTATGGATTATGTGGTATCACCTGACTGTTCCCATGAAAGGTGGTAGTTAGGATCTAGTTGTCTCTTTGCCTCCTCCTCCTGGATCCCATGGGTTTTAGAGCTCTGGAGAAGCTCTAGAAGCCCTGGTGAAAATGCTGATGTGGATGATCAAGAACAGGGTTCAAAAAATCAGCAATACAGTGATACTAGGGTAACAACTGGAGTCCACTCTGGTTGTCAGTTTCATCCTATATAAATTGTTAAATATTTTGAATATCGTCCTGGCTGGGTCCTCTCCTTGTCTTCTCCATCAGGGCTTTCTCTTCTCAAAGAAGAATCTGATCTTCTTGATGGACAAAGATGGCCTCAGAGGACACTTTCTGGAAACTTCCACTTCTCTTCTTGGATAGTAATTTTGCATCCTCCCCACCCCCAGTGCAACATGACAAGCCCTAAGGATTCACCTCTGGACAATAAGCAAATCTTCAGAATCGTTTCACTGGTTCATTCCCCCTCAGGGTGTTTGGTTCTGACAGGGCTCTATTGTGTGTGAGAAACTGTTCTGAAATCTCCCGACAAGAAACCAAGTCATATTACATTGCATTGTATGGGAAATCCACACCATTTCTCCCCGCCCTAGCGAGGTAATCACTGCCAATTCATGGTGCTATTGTGAAAATGAGTCATCTGGGAGCATGCCAAAATAGGCAAAGAAAGGAGGACAGCAAATTGGCCCAATGGATTTGGTAGCATTAAATAACACAGATTTAAACGTAGTGTACTTTGTGTTGTCGCGTCTTTAATCCTTGCTGAGACTGCTAATTAAAGAAAGACGTTACCTCAATTTGTGACATTTGGTCCTGCGATTATATTACCCTTTAAAATGTTTTATTTGTCACTGGATAATATATGTACATGTTCAAAAACTCAAAATGATACAGAAATGTTCACATTAAGAAATCGCGTTCCTGATCTCCTCACATACACCCTCCTCCTCCAGGTAACTAACCATCTTCGTATCATTTCATGTTTCGTTATGCAGATTCAAGCAATGAACCTTCCTCTTTAGTTAGGAGGTTCCTCCCTAGAGCTTGGCCTCCCCACTACAAGCTCAAGTTAACAGCTACATTCCCAGCCTCCCCAGCAGCCAGGGTGCTGACATGCGATCTACACTCAGTCAGTCAAAAGCACGCTCTCCAGATTCTGAATCAGAAGGTGGTGACATGGCAAAGCAAGCATGGGGGAGAATCTTTCCCGCATCTCATTTCCAGAGACGGTGGAGCTTGTGGTTCAAGCTGCAGCTTCTTGGATCCAGGGCCGGGGGGTCAGTGTGCATACGAGGGCATGTGCTGAGCCAGATCATGTCCAGTCTAATGACTCTTAAATTTCAGGGCTCCTCCCTTGAACGAGCCTCTTCCTAGGACCCAAAGGGGGTTCTAGCAATACGTTCACATGTTTTTATAAAACCTGTAAAAGCAAGCTATTTTACCTGCAGTAGGTTAAGGCCATTGTCCCCTTCCACTCCAACTAACCATTTGTCACATTTCCTTTTGCGCTACATGGTGTTGGCGTGGCTGCCGCATTTTGGGGAACAAGCTAAGGGGACATGTAGTTTGGGTTTAGTATGACACATTTATGTGGTTCATAATTACTTCCATAGTCTTTGCTAGCCACCCTAAGGTCAGAGCGGCGGCCAGGAGCGTTTCTACCACCCTTTGTGCCAATTCACCGAGCCCGATGACATGAAGGTACACGGTCGGGTTTTGTACTGGAGTATGGATGTGTCTTTAGAGCCAGGCCCTGGGATTATGTGGAGACTGGAGGACAGCAAGATTCAAAAGGAACCCAGCCAGAAGCTGGTCTATGGAAAATTCTCCTAAATCTTCATGTCATAAATGAAACTCAATAAATTTTCCCAAATCTGACAATAATCCAACAACTTTTCATGACACGGCCACTGATGGGGATGAGCTGAAAGGAACTTTTAAAAATTACAAGTACTATAGGGGCGCCTGGGTGGCACAGTCGTTAAAGCGTCTGCCTTCGGCTCAGGGCGTGATCCCGGCGTTCCGGGATCGAGTCCCACATCGGGCTCCTCTGCTGGGAGCCTGCTTCTTCCTCTCTCACTCGCCTGCTGTGTTCCCTCTCTCGCTGGCTGTCTCTCTGTCACATAAATAAATAAAATCTTAAAATAAATAAATAAATAAATAAATAAAAATTACAAGTACTATAGAACAAATTTGGATCTCAGCCAGGTGACCATGTTTAACATCTGGTGGGATGAAAGTGGCACTTTCTCTGTAAGGTCTTCCTCTCCAAAACCTACCCTCCCGGTCTCTGCATGAGAAAAATTTTAGGCAAACGCAAACTGAGGGACATTCTACAAAATCTCTGAACCAGTAGTCCTCAAAACTGTCAAGGTTACCAAAAACAAGGAAACTCTGAGAAACTCAGAGCCCAAGGACACATGATGACAAAACATAATGTGTTATCTTGGGTGACATTCTAGAACAGAAAAAGGAAATTAGGGGAAAACAATGAAATGCAAGTAAGTGCAGAGTTTAGTGAATAGTAATGTATCAATCAATGTTGTTTCATTACTGGTAACAAATGCAAATTGCAGAAAATGGGTGAGAGGTCACAGGAATTCTTTGTATTATTTTGACAACCGTCCTGTAAATCTGAAACTACTCTATATTAAAAAGACCACTTTAGGGGTGCCTGGGTGGCTCAGTCGTTAAGCGTCTGCCTTTGGCTCAGGTCATGATCCCAGGGTCCTGGGATCGAGCCCCGCATCGGGCTCCCTGATCAATGGAAAGCCTTCTTCTCCCTCTCCCACTCCCCCTGCTTGTGTTCCCTCTCTCGCTGCCTCTCTCTGTCAAATAAATAAATAAAATCTTAAAAAAAAAAAAAAAAAAGACCACTTTAAGAAGACATTTAGATCAACCATGCTAAAAGAACAAGTGACTTAACTCTTCTTTCTATGGAAAATATTATAAAATTAGATTTTATAACCTTGTGCTTCCACAACCAAAAAGGAAATGGAAAAATCTATTGTAGTGGTGTGTCAGGCAAAATATTAAAGTATTATGTGGTATTTCTAAATCTCGTGATGTTTATGGTATTGATTTTTCCCCCTCATTCTGTATATTTACTTTTGTGCCTAATTTTCTGTTTATGATTTTGTATTCTTTTTTCCTTAATAACAACCCCTCAAAAACCTGAGGGAGAAGATGATCTCAAATGGCATGTGGGCCCAGAGCCCCTGGATTTTAATATTAAATGTTTTAATATGAAATTTAAATATTATTTAAATAAATCCCTTTTTGCACAAATCTTCCACAGGTTATTTCTGCTGCCTGTCAATAAGAATTTGACAAAAATGTTGGGCATCATTTACAGTGGTGTTTCTAAGCCCTGGCTGCCTTAGAGTCCCCTGGGGTGGGGGTGGGGTGGGGGTTAAAATATACGGAAGCCCAATCTCAGAACAGTTAAGCCAGCGGTTCCAGGCATCAGCAGTGTTTCAGACTCCATGCGTGATTCTAATATGGAGTCAAGGTGGCAAACCATTGAACGGAGTCTGGTCTCCAAGTACTCCAAATCAGGGATTTATGCTATGAGTCCTGATTTTGTGCCCATCATGGTGCCAAGCCTGAGGGATACACAGAAGTGTTACGTGGACCATCCAGGAGCTTTCCGTCTGGACAGCCTACAGTGGCGTCGGGTATCCGTTCTTCCTTGAAGGAGAGGCTGAAGAGAAAATTGAGTTCAGACTGCCTGCAGAGAGTAACATATGCAATGTGTCCAGGATAGCTGTGTTTTGCTTTATCACATCTATGGGGTGTCAAGAGATTCTGAAAGAGCGCTCAACAGATTCCCAGAAGCGTCCAGTGAATTTGAGGCTATGAAGAATCTGCCATCAGATCTCTCAGCTTTGACATGAATGAGGGAAAAGATGATCTCAAATGGCCTGTGGGTCCAGAGCCCCTGCCCCCCGGGAGAAGGAAAGCAAATGGACTAGCACCCCCCCAGCAACTTGGGTGTTAGGAAAGCATAAAGGAAAAAAAAAGAAATCCGTCCACAATAGCAACAAAATATAAAATCCCGAGGGGGAAAGTGTATAGGATCTAGGATCAGAACACCACAAAATTTACTGTCAGGTTTAAAAAAAAATTCACTTCATAAATAGAAAGAACAGAGTTGGGAAAGCTTACCACTGAAAATATGTTTATTTATCCCAAACTAACTGCATTTACTCATTAGAATTTTAGGCTTTATCCCAAATAAAGTCATTTTTGGAACTTGACAATGATTTCCAAGTTGATTCCGCAGAATGTGTGAAACGGGTCAGTTTGGGTTTTGTTTTTGTTTGGGTTTTTTTTGAAGAAGGAAAGGCACTTGTCAGAAATTGAAACATATTTTTAAGGTGACAAAAATATAAACAGACTGATACTATCTTAGAAACCAATAAAGAGTAGAATAAAAACCAAAGAAGTAGTTCTAGTTATACATAAGTCATGAGGAGATAAAATAAAAATAGTACCCCAATTAATGGGGAGGGGCGAATCACTCGATTCATGATTTTGGAATAACCAGCTAACCATGTGGAAAAAATCAAAACAGACTCCCGCCTCATAACACCCATGGTAATAATTTACATATGGATTCTATATTTTTTTAAACGTGTAAAAGTCCAGGAAGGAAAAAGAGGGTAGATTTTATGTAAACTTGTAATAGGAAAAATGTTCTAAGCATAACACTAAAGGAAAAAAAATCAATAAAACAACATATTGGGAGAAATGATTCTAAAAAATATTTTACTCTTATAAATCTAAAGAAAGCATGAAAGGTTAATTACATCTGGGAAACCAGCTGTAACATATGACAAACAGAGGGTTTAATATACTTAAAATAAAAAGAACTTCGAGAGACTGTAGGAAAGAGACAAATAGTTCAGCGTAAAATGAAGGGGAGAGGGGCGCCCGGGTGGCTCAGTTGATTAAGCGACTGCCTTTGGCTTAGGTTATGATTCCAGGGTCCTGGGATCGAGCCCTGCATGGGGCTCCCCGCTCAGTGGGGAGTCTGCATCTGCCCCCTGTCCCGCCTGTGCTCGCTCTCAAATAAACAAATAAAATCTTTAAAAAAATAAATTAAAGGGAGAGAATAAGAAATATTCTTACAGTAAACAGAAATAGCCAAAGAACATCTGAAGAAAAAGGGTTCGACCTCCTTATTCAATAGAATACATATGAAAACAAAGAGGAGCCACTTTTTAAATATTTTTATTTATTTATTCGACAGGATAGAGACAGCCAGCGAGAGAGGGAACACAAGCAGGGGGAGTGGGAGAGGAAGAAGCAGGCTCATAGCAGAGGAGCCTGATGTGGGGCTCGATCCCAGAACGCCGGGATCACGCCCTGAGCAGAAGGCAGACGCTTAACCGCTGTGCCACCCAGGCGCCCCAAAGAGGAGCCACTTTTTGCCTAACTGGGTTAGCAAACAGGATATGACACTAAGTTCACCCCCAAAATACAAACTGATGGGTTGTTTCTAGAAGGCAGTTTGGCCACAGGTCTTCAAACCCTTACAAAGGTGCATATCCTTGGGCTTAGCCATGTCCTTTTGGGGGGGTCATTCTAAGAAATGACGGCATAAGAGCCCAAAGAGATAACATTAAGGACGTGTTTAGATGCTAGCAAAGCAAGGAAACCTTTTTTATTTGAGAGTTACATATCCGATATTTCAAAAAATACTAGAATCAGGGGGGCCTGGGTGGCTCAGTCGTTAAGTGTCTGCCTTTGGCTCAGGTCATGATCCCAGGCTCATGGGATCGAGCCCCGCATCAGGCTCCCTGCTCAGCGGGAAGCCTGCTTCTTCCTCTCCCACTCCCCCTGCTTGTGTTCCCTCTCTCGCTGGCTGTCTCTCTCTCTGTCAAATAAATAAATAAAATCTTTTTTTAAAAAAGTACTAGAATCATTGTCATAGACAAACCAGAATCTTGTTGAAGCTCCTTTCTGGTTTACTGTTGTTTTCACTTGCTAATTTGGATGGGACAAGGGAACGGGCTGTGAGAAACCATGATCTTCTCACTGTTTCAGTTATGTTTAGACGTCCACCCCGCTCTGTATAAAGATGCTCAACTGTGGCTCTTCACATCACCAGTAATTTTCCTGGAAAGACTTTTTTTTTTATATATCCATTAGCAATATACTATAAATAGATAATTATTGTTTTTCCAGAAAAATATTTTTTAGCCTTGTATGCTGACATATTACATTGTTCTTTTATCCTTGCTTTTCAAAAAACAAATTCAAATTGCTTGCTTTGCATGGAAGAACAAAGAGTTTATTTCTGGAGGGCCCTTATAAACAAAGGATCTGCCTTCCTTCCCTCTGTGACTTTGACCTTGGCCTGCCCGTTCCCCGTTCTTTAGAGGGCTCACAACGTGGGTGGGGAGTCAGCCTAGAAAGCATGTGGCGAAGGACGTTCATCCGCGAGGAAGTGGAATCCAGTGAAATAGCAAAGCTTGGCGAGCATTTCCTAGTTTTCATATCACGTCCAAGTGTTTCCTCACTTCACACCCTGCTTTCCTGAGCTTCACTTCGAGGACGAGGAAGACAGAAGGAGCTGCTGCCTTGCCCCCAGCTCGGAGTGCATGGCGTCCGGGAGAGGTCACCAACGCGGGCCTCCTGCTTGCTGTCTACAGTCCCAGTATTGGCCGCCGTAAACTGTGCTCCATACTGTGTGTTATCTTCAGGAAGCCCCTGCACCCAGCAGGTACTGTTGAGCCCCCACCCAGGACAGTCACCTGTCTGTGGTCACCCAGCCTTCCTGGCTCTTCCCAGGTCGCCTCACCCCTCCGAGGGTCCACTCCTGCCTGTCCACTCTCACGTGACTGCTTACAACATCCCATCTTGTCGGGGCCAGTCCGAGGATACCTCTCAAGTTCCTGGAGTTGATTACAAAGACAGGATAGCATTGGGATCCTCCAACACGAGCCCAGGGCACCTCTGACACCCCACAGGGCCTCATACACGTCCAGCCTGGTCTGCATTATAATGACAAGAAGTGTGGGGACCTCCTCACTTCCTACATGGGCCTCTGGGGCTGCTCAGCTTGAGGGATCTCCCAAAAGTTCTAGAAGCAGCTGGAGAACTGAGATCAGCCCCTCTGGGATAATCCTATTGGGTGTGGATGGGGAGCCTGAGGCCTCTACAGACCTTGGCTCATTTTGCGGATTTCTCCAGCACCTTCTCGAGAAAGGTCTCAGAGCAATGACGTTCTTCAAGCAGAGGAGGGACGAGGGTTGATGTTTACTGGGTTTTCTCTCACAAAGGAGACCAACTTGACAGCAGCTAAGGGCAAGGAGTCTAACCACTCGTGGGGCAGCTGAAGGACCCTGAAGTCCGGCCGGTCCACTCCTCTCAGTAAGGGGCAGAACGGACACTTAGAAGCGGCTATTTTATCCCAGGATCCTTGCCAATTCCTGGGGACAGCTTTCCCTGCCCTGGAAGTCCCTGCCTAGTGGCTCCAAGCCCACCTCACAGGCCTGCTGTTACTGCGAGCAGCCTACTGGACCTGTCTGTGCCTCAGCTTCCTTATCTGTACAAGGGGTGTGAAAACAGCACCCATTTCGGTAGATTGCTGTAAGGTTAGGTGTGAAATCTCGAGGGCGGTCTCCAGCACAGAGCGAGTGCTCAATAAATGCTAGGTATAGTGATTCAGAAGGCCAAGGTGACAGGCGCTCAATTCGCTCTTTCTGATCCAAAGGGGAGAAACAGGATAAACTGGATGGAGCTACTGGGAGATTTCTAATGCTTCCCAAAGAGAGGGAATGTAGCCGTCCACCAGAGAGGTGACCAGTCAACACAGGATAGATCCCCTTGACCTCCAGGCTCCTGTGTGCAGAAGCCGAGGCCTAGCTCACCCTCAGTGGGGGGCTCCCATGAGCTGGGACGCACAGACACAGGTGGATGCAGGACTGCCCCCCTCCCTGGGCAAAAACCAACTGTTAGGAGCTGAATTCTTACATTGCTGCTCTAACCCCCAGGACCTCAGAATGCGAGCACAGTTGGAAATGGGATCATTGCGGATTCGATCAGTTAAGGTGAGGTCACACCGGAGTGAGGTGGCCCCTGACCCAGTAGGACTGGTGTATTTATAAAAGGGGGAAATCAGGACAAAGACACACACACAGGAGGAACATTATGTCAAGATGAAGGCAGAGGTGGGGGAGGGATGACGCATCCACAAGCCCAGGAACAGCCAAGAGGGCCAGGAAACCACCAGCAGCTAGGAGAGACGCCTGGAACAGCCTCTCCCTCCCAGCCCTCAGGAGGCAGCAACCGCGCAGACCCCTGATTTCAGACTTCCCGCCTCCAGGACCGAAGACCGTCAGTCTCCGTGGTTCAAGCTCCCCGGTGCGTGGCACTTTGTAATGGCAGCCCGAGCAGACGGGAATACCAACCGGGAGCTCCTTTCCTCGCCACCAGTGGGACAGCCACGTTATCTTCTCTGTGGGCAGTGGCCCATTTTGTACCTTGTAACATGAGTGCAGCAGGAGTCCGGCCACCAAAGGGCGGCTCGTTGCAGACAAAGCCATTCTCAAAACGTTTCCAAGTGGAGCGCCTGCCACTCCAAGCCCCCTTGCGAAGAGCAGGGCCTGGGAAGCCCTGGCTTTGGGGCAGGTTTAAATGACCCCCATCTAGAAGGAGTGCAGCCCCTTCCCGGTCAGTGATCAGAGCCCCACTGCTCAGATAAAAGCACCTGCAGGGCCACAGGGACAAAAGGAGAAAATAGGGAAAGAGACATCCAAGGAAGGCGGGAAAGCCGTGAAAGGCCTCCCGCTCTGCCAGACTCCTAATGACCTGCTTTTAGGACGGGGCTCCCCTTCAGCCAGACAACGGCTTAATTCAAGGCAGTAAGGCTCCCCTCCTTGGCCCAGGCCCATGCCAACAGTGTGTAGGCTGAGCGCACCTTTTGAAACCAGAACCTACAGACCTAAGCATCATGGCGTTGAGCCCTCGGGGAGCACCTGGGAGGAGAGGCCCGAACCCGAGGCTCCAGCATCCGTCTCTCACAGATGCCTTAATAACAAACAGCATCTTTCTAGCACTTCCTCTGTGTCAGGCGTCCCCATGGGGATCTCCTGTGTGTTATGCCCTTTTCATCTTTTAACTGCTCTGGAAGTGGGTCCTTTCATTGTCCCATCTTACCCATAAGGAAACTGAGGTGCGGAGGGTTGAGGAACTTGCCCAAGGCCACCGAGCTGATAGATGGTGGACCCAAGCCCCTGGGCCGAGCATTTTCCACCTCTGCTGTGGCCCCCCCACCCTGCAGGCCGTCCTCGGGCAGACAGCAGGCAGGGCGGGAAGACTGAGAGGGGCTCCTGATGTCCCGAGGAGCGAGGTCCAGGGCCCAGTAGGGGCATTTCGTGTCCCTCTGGAGACCACCGGCCCTGAAAATGTAAAATCACACAGTACGGAGGTCAAGATTCATACGGTCCCCATTTTTCTCACAAAGAGGCTGAGGTCTAGTGAGGTGGCATGATGGCCCCAAATCCCAGAGCAAATTAGTGGTGAACCAGGCCAAGAGCAGCTGTCCCGGTTTCCCATCCAGCAATCTTTGTTCAAGACCATGTCTCGTTCTGTCTTAAGGAGAGGGAGTGCTTTTCTTCCACAGCCTGAGAGACTCATAAAGGATGCCGAGAAACCCATTCTGGTCACTAAGGCTGTGAGGTACTTGGTTGGGTTCGCAATGGCAGATCTTTCATGGAAGTTTGAAAAGCAGGACAGATACTGGGACTCCCAATCGAGATAAGTTTCGGCCTGTTGTAGGCAGACTTCCTTGAGGAAGACCAAATGTAGGCTGAAATCTCCCAAGACCTTATTCTAGCCGTGGAATTGAGTGTACTAACCTTTGGCTAAAAGTCCATCAGTCCTCCCATGTTTATTATACCAATCACTGATTAATTAGCTAAAGAAAAGGGAATCATTTTAATGGCATATTCAGAGATAGCTCAGAGAGCACTGCTGCTGGTTCTTGAGACACGTCTACAAAATCTGCCCATCTGTCCATCCTTCCATCCATCTACCCATCCATCCATTAATTTACTGGGTCCTTACTTTGTGCAAAACGGTCCCCTAGACATTTGGATTTACAAAAGAACACGACACAGTTCCTGCCCTTAGAAGAGCTTGGATTCTAGTGGTAGAGTCTGGTTGGAAACCTGTAACTACACTTCCATGTATTCAATAAGGGAAATAACCAAAGGGCTGAGGAGGCTGGAGAGAATTTCTTGGAGGGAGTGATGTCTAGTTGAGTAAGAATTTGCTAGGCAGAAAATGGTGGAGAGGGAGCGTATTCCAGATCGAGAGGCAAAGATGAGCAATAACGTGGTGTGGCTTGGGCAGGTCATGATCATGACCCTTGCATTAGTGTGAAATTCTAATTGTGTTTGCAGGGTGAGTTGACAGCTCATCTCAATCAATTCTCCAGCAATCTTATTTTCAAGAAAGGAAATATGGCACTCGTTCAGGGTCACGGAACAGCACCGGTAGCTAACACCATGTGCCAGGCTCCCACAAGCCATGCATGAGGCATTGGCTCTACTTCCTGGACAAGAAAACTGAGATTTAGAGAGGTTCGTGGACTCACCCAAGGTCACACTAGCTGGCAGCAGAGATCTGGACCGGTCCAGTTTACCCACATCCAGGGGCTCTCCAGCTGATGGGACAGGATAAGCTTGGATGAGGGCACCGGTAGCAATCCCAGTACTAGCCTTGAGTCTTCGACCCCTCCTCCATTAAATGTTTCCACAAGTTGCTCTCAAAGCAGCAGACAGGCTTGGCCCAAGGAGATGCTGTGACCAACGCAAGGGCAGAGCAAAGCCCCAGCCCCAAGAGAGATGCCACAGGTTCCAGAAACAGACATACTGTAGTCACAGCCCCTGCTTTATCCCCCAGCACTCACTCACCCCTCCCTTCTCTCTCCATATGGATTTTATCCACGAGATAAAATCAGAGCTTAGAAACTAAACAGACTCTACGAGACCTCTTTCGCTGGCCAGGACAGCCCAGCACTGTTTTTCCAGATGTTGTCTGGGCCTGTTTCTAGGAGAGGCCAGAGGTAAAGAGTGGGGGTGAGGAAGCAAGTGCTGGAAGGTTAAGGGAAAACTGGATACCAGAACACCAGCCGGGGGTGGGGAGATCCGCGTCAACTGAACAAACACTGCAGGAAGGGGCCTGTGCCTCCTTAGCTTCGTGTTTTACGACCGCCACCACCCCCGCTCTCCTCCTCCCTCTGCCCTCAGTCACCCACCACGTATGCCGGCCGCTTTCTTCCTGGTGAAGACTTTAACAAAGCTCCAATGAAACGTTAGGACAGCCCCATTCGTCGTTCTCAAATGCAGGCATACGAGGCCTGGTGAGGCTGGTCGGGGGGAGGGAGGCCCCAAAGCTGGTGGCGGCAGTGGGGTCAGTGCCTGGGGTGGGTCTCGGGTTCCTTTCTATCTTACTTACATTTTGCTTCATAAAATGAGTCTGCAGATCAGTATGAAACTGTGAAGCCCCCAGAATATTAAGACCAAGACTTTCGTATTTTGCTGCTCAAACTTTGAATTGGGGGTTGGGGGTGGGGACCAACACTGTTATTGGATTGGCAAGTCAAGCAGGTCCACCGTATGTCAGCCCCATAGTTGTAGGAGGAAAGAAATTGTGTGACATGCAATTATTAAGTCAATGAAAGGGAAAAAAAAAAGAGTAATTGGTAGAGGACTAAGTGGGGATTCGAACCCTGGACAGGGTGGTCTAAGAGTCCACCACCTTAACCATCACACCATGGAAGCCACAAAACCTCACACCTATCTCTCTTGATATTGAGCATTTGCGTTTCAACAGGCATGGCTCGGCCAGGCCACTAATCTGGTCAAGAGACTGAGAGGGTAAAAACTGGATCCCCTGCTCCCAGCTTTGGAACCTGAGGGACTGATGGTAAAAAGTCCTGTGGGCGGGATGGGGTGGAGAACAGACTTTGGTCTGATCTGGAGGCTTGGAAGCCATCTGGCAAAGGATCTATTTCTCAAAGGATCACCTGCAGCGGAATCGCTCTGAGGGATGGTTAAAATGCAGAGTTCTGGACCCAGACACAGAGACTCAGAATCTGGGGAGATGGGACTCTGGGAATCTACATTTTTAACAAACTCTCCCTCCCCCGTGCCTCCCACGCTGGTCTTAGTAACACTGCTGCACAGCAGAGCTGGAGAAGGACCAGGGTGACTGCCTATCCCCAGCTCACCATTCCAACTTCACCTCTCTCCTCCCAGGGACCAGGGGCTCTGAGCTTGGCATGGGGATAAGCGGGTGACATTTGATAACATACAGATCGTTCGTGTGTTATACAGCAATTGTTGTCCACAACAATTGGACCCAACTGGAGTGCTGGGTTCTTCGCGATGTGTACCAGTCAGGGTTCTTCAAAGAAGAAAAAGCAATAGGATGTACATACAGACAGATGGATGGATAGATAGGTAGATAGATAGACAGACAGATGCTATCTTTCTAAAGAGATTTCTTTAAAGGAATATGCTCATGTAATTATAGGGATTGTCAAGTCCAAAATTTGTAGATTAGGCTGAAAGCCCGGATATTCAGACAGGAGTTGATGCTATGGTCTTGAGGCAGAATTTCTTCTTCTTTAGGAAACTTCAGTTCTTGGCTTTGAAGGCTTTTCAACTCATTGAATGGGGCCCCTCCGCCTTATCAAGGATAATCTCCTTTACTTAAAGTCAACTGCTTATAGATGTCAGCCACTCCTGTAGGATATCGTCACAGCAACACCCAGATGAGTGTTTGGTTGGATAACCGGGCACATAGCCTAGCCAAGTTGGCGTATGAAACTAACCATCCGAGGATGTTTCTTAATCAATTTAATCTACTTACCCACGGTCAAATCGTAGGGAAAGAACACTTGTTGAATAACACACCGTAACATAATTCTCCAGTTTATGGCAAAAGCTGACTTCAAAGAAAAAAGCAGAAGCATCCCACATCTGCTGCCAGATAGAATCTGTCGAAGCTAGTCGAGGCAGAGGGTCACTTCACTAATAAGAATCCCGGGTTCGGCAAGCAGGGGCCTCGAGGAATCCCGAGGGGTTTTCCCTCTCCTCCTGCCTCCTGGCAGCCGGTGCTCTCATCTCAAAATGAGCGTTTTAATTAAGGTGAATGTTTATAAGAACCAAAGAAAAGTAAAGCTGTGCCTTAATTACTTTGTCTCCAACCAAATAATTTTCTCATGTATTCTTTCTTTCTTATCAAGAATTTTTTTTTAAGATTTTATTTATTCATTTGAGAGAGAGAGACAGACAGAGAGAGCACAAGCAAGGGGAGAGGCAGAGGGAGAAGTAGACTCCCTGCTGAGCTGGGAGCCCGACGTGAGGCTCGATCTCAGGACCTGGAGATCAAGACCTGAGCCGAAGGGAGATGCTTAACCATCTGAGCCACTCAGGCGCCCCTCTTACCAAGAATTTTTAACCAGAGGAGCAGAGGGGGAGGGCGGGGGTACGGCTGAGAGAAGGTTAATGTGTTCGTCTAGGTTGTGATTCTCAACATGGGTCTGTAGGTTCCCTGGAAACCCCTGCTATTACTACATATGAACTGTACGTGCGTGTGTGTGTGTGTGTGTGTGTGTTAGTGCCATTTCTTATGTGAGGACAGTCTGCACTTTAATCAGATTCCCAAAAGGGTAAGTGACTCCCCAGTAGGTTAAGAACCTCCTCACCGAGTTTGGGAAAATCATACCACATCATTTAGAGAACAGTGAGGGGGCGGATCAGCCAAGAACCACTAAAATGTGATTTTTAAAAAATAAACTTTAAAGAGCAGATTTAGGTCCGCAGCAAAAAATGAGTGGAAGGTACAGAGATTTGCCACCCTCCCTCTGCCTGTCCCCACTCCCATCTCCCCCATGGTCAGCACCCCCCACAGAACGGTACCTTTGTTATCATCCACAGAGCTGCGGGGACACACCACGATCACCCTGTGTCTGCAGGAGACCTTAGGGCTTGCCCTCAGGGTTGTACACGCTGTGTGTTTGCACAAACGTGTAATGACGTGTCCGTCATTAAAATATCATACAGAGGCACCGGGGTGGCTCAGCCGGCTGAGCGCCCAACTCTTGATCTCAGCTCAGGTCATGCAGTGGAGCCCTACATCAGGATCCGCGCTCAGAGGGGAGTCTGCTCGAGATTCTCTCTCTCCTCCTCGCCCTCTGCCCCTCCCCCCACCCCGCACTCATGCTCCCTCTCAAATAATAAATAAATAAATCTTCTAAAAAAAATGTCCTACAGCGTGGTTTCACTGCCCTAAAACTCCTCTGTGCTTCCCATATTCACCCCTGTCTCCCCTCCCAGCCCTAGAACCACTGAGCTATTTACTGTCTCCATGGTTTTGCCTTTTCCAGAATGTTAGAGTTGGAATCCTACAGTATGAAGGCTTCGCATATTGGCTTCTTTCACTTAGTCATGTGCATTTAAGGTTTCTCTATGTCTTTTTAGGGCTCGATAGCTCATTTCTTTTAAGCGCTGAATGATCTGAATGATACTCCGTTGTATGGAAGGACCCCGGTGTAGTTGTCCGTTCACCTGCTGAAGGACAGCTTGGTCGCTTCCGAGTTTTGGCAGTTAGGCATAAAGCAGCCATAAGCTTGCATGTGCATGCTTACGTGTGGACGTAAGTTTTCAATCCCTTTGGGTGACTATCGGGGCGCATGAGTGCTGAACCAATGTGAATGTTATAGCCTCATGAGAGTTTCTTTAAGCTTCGACTTGCGATTGAGCACCGATTAGCCCAGTGCATTGAAAGCAGATTGTCTATTCCTGAGAGCGGAGAAGCTTCTCTGTCTGAAACAGTAGGGTCTCAGACTGTCTGGGCAGAGGGTTCTGGAGCTGTGCAACCTAGGTTCAGATCCCGGCTCTGCCACTTACGAGCTGTGTGACCTGGGCGAGTTGCCTACCTTCTCTGTGCCAGTTTCCCCATGTGTAAGATGGGGACAGTAATGGTAGCTCCCCCGCCTCATGGGGCTGTGAGGTCTACGTGAGTTTACACATGCAAAGAGCTTACAGCAGTTTCCGGCTCCGCATAAATGCTAGATTCGATCCATTTGCGGGGGGTTCATGGGTAGGCCCAGGAATCTGTATTTTTAACCAGCTCTCCTGGAGATTCCCTCTGCAGGCACACGTCACCACACCATTGTGCTGCTGGACACGCCACAAGGACCCCACGCTCCAAGCCCCAACGGTAGAGGCTGAGAGCTCCGAAGGCTGGGGGTGGGATTTGGAGCAGAAAGCCAGCTCTGCCATTGACGAGCTGTGTGACGGATCTAGCTTCTCAACTTCTCTGATTCTCAATCTCCCAGTCTGTACAATGGGCATGACGCTAGGAGTTCCTGCCCCAGTGGTCGGCTGTTGGGATAAGTGAGAAGAGCCACATGAAGCCCCACGCAGAGCGCCCGGCACCCTAGGGACCCAAAGGGCAGCGCTGGCACAGTGTTTCTGTTATTATTATTCCTTGTCGGTGGGCCCTGGGGTCTCTGCTCATCTGGCCGAGTCAGGGCAGGAAGGAGAGCGGAGAGGTGGCCAGACACGCTCCTGAACAATGGGATCTGGCCTCACTGAAGGGAAAATGCTTCCAAAACGTGCTTGTATGTGTTTCCCTCTCCACACACTTTGGGGACAGGACCGAACCGCAAGCGACCTTCCCTGCGAGCTGATAAATGCAGGCGTACCACGGAGCAATGCTTTCCTTGGACATTCTTGCAGGAGGACTACCTGCGGAAGACAAGGATGGGTCTTCAGTGGAAAAAAAAATCATTCACTCAAAACATCATTAATAATTGCACTGAGAGAGGGAAATAGGGGAGAAATAAAAGCAAAGTCCCTCAAGGCTTATTGTAATCCTAATGTGCAAATCCTGGCACCAACGACCTCACTAGCCCGGCATGTGGTCTTTGTACACTGACGGAGCTTTAAGATAAATAGTTACCATGCCCAGTGAGATATCTGATATGGTTGCACCCCTGGGCTGGGGGCCAAAAGCATCTTACACAAACGTCATCGTCTTGCGCCTCTGGACACGGAATGCGTAGGAGCTGGGGGGGACGGTAAGGATAGGCAGACAGGTCGGTGGACACAAGCAAGCAGCAAGAGAACAGAAAGGAAAGAGGAAAACCCCTAAAGGGACAAGAAATGGCTGATGAACGGCGCAAGGGGGTGGATCTGTTTGGGGAAAAACGTTGCATCCCAATGCCCTGACCCATCATGATCGAGGACCGTGAACCTGCAAGGGGAGACTGAGGCAAGAGGAAAACAGGTTGCCTCGGGGCTGACTCCCAGGGCTGCTGTTTCCGGCAGGTGACCCCGAGCAAGTGCCTCCTTGACCTGGCGACGGCCGTGGAAAGCTGGCCGGGAAACATAATAATTGATGAATTATTGATGAGTTGATGAATTATGTTTCTATAATAATGGATGGAGCGTGTTTATCATGATTATAGTGTTTATACATATATGAATATAACTGTAGATACTTAAAATGTCTGAGCTTCTGTCTCCAGCGCCTGTCCAGGAGCATTGTAGGCCCCTGGGGAAGGCTGGCTGAGTAAATGCTGGTAGGTTTCACGGTGGGTACAGGGTCGCAGTCCCGAGCAGAGACCTGGTCGGTCCTCCTCTGGCCCAGGTAGTAGTGAAGCAACAGTTGGCCGCACCCTATTTAGACTTTGAGTTCCTAGGGGTGCAGGGAGGGGTGGTGAGGGTCCTGGCTGAGATCCCACGTTGTCCACACGGTAAATATTTAGACCATTAACGTGGCAGAGTGGAAACCAGCAAGGCGAGCTCACAGCTAGCCCATGGCGTGGCCCAAGGCCTGGTCTCCAGGAGGTAGCGATGAATCTCTGAAAATTCCTGAGTAATGGGTACCTGAATACACACATAGGAGAGGGGTCCGGAGGGGGAGTCTTTTCCTGGACAGTCAACGCAGCTCTTCACCAAAGTATGCCGGCACCCACTGAATGCCCGACATGGAGACGCCTGGCCTCCACAGTGAGGCTGATAATTCAGTGTAAGCTGGGGCCGCATCTGAGGCCCCTGACTTGGGGCCAGACATGGCCTCATTCAATGGCTTGTTGACTCTTGCTGGGAAAGGCAGTTCCATGCATGGGGATTTTCAGTGCATCTCCGAGGATCACAGCGCCCTGGGGACAAAAGCCCCCCAGGACTTACTGTCAGCTTTGGAGTGTGGCTCAGAGAATCTCTGCCCCCCTCTCCCTGCCTCCCCTCACCCACCCCCCGCCACTATAGAGTGGGAGAAAATCATGCCCGTTAAATGTTTGGAAAGGATTAATGCATAAAGCCAGATCAGATGGTTAGCTTTGGGGAGGGGCAAGGGAGGACGAAGTTAGAGCCTTCATTTCAACCTAGACTAAAATTAATTCCAGATGGCTTAAAGAATTAAATATAAAACATGGAGCCATTAAAAAAGAAACTTCAAAGGTGCCGTGGGGTAGAAGATGAGCCCAGAGATGAGCCTCTCAAGCATAAAAGCCAGGCAGAGTCACAAAGAAAAGGCTTGCCGGATTTGAAAACATAAAAACACAAACTTCTCCGCATCAAAAAGACACCTAGAGAAAATTAAAGAGCAACTCAGAAAACACTTGCAACATATACAATAGGGTTAATATTATTACTATTTAAAGAGTTCTTACAAAACAAGAAGGAAGTGAAAAAAAGAGTAAATCGGTCAGGGCATGCAAATTCAGATTTCACAGAAGAGATACAAATGTGAACGTAGCAAAAACAGCTGGAAATCAAATAAATGAAATAAAATATCATTTTACCTATCAAAATGAGCAAATATTTTTTATAATAAATTTTTATTATGTTATGTTAGTCACCATACAGTACATCCTTAGTTTTTGATGCAATGATCCATGATTCATTACATGCATATAACACCCAGTGCACCATGCAATACGTGCCCTCCTTACTACCCATCACCAGCCTACCCCAGCCCCCCACCCCCCTCCCCTCTGAAGCCCTCAGTTTGTTTCCCAGAGTCCACAGTCTCTCATGGTTCATTCCCCCTTCTGTTTACCCCCCCTTCATTCTTCCCTTTCTTCTCCTACCGATCTTCCTGCTCTTTCTTATATTTCAAAATATTTTGAAAATTACATTGCTCTGAGGATGCAATTTTGATCACACAAGTACATTGTCGTGAATTAGCCAGCTTTTCTGGAAAAGCAAAGCAGCACCATGTAGGAAAGATATTAAATACATACCTACTCTTTGAAGGGCAGTCCCTGCCTGTGGACTCTATTTTAAGGAAATAATAAAACACATGAAGACATGCGGGGAGACTGACGTCTAAAGACACCACTGCAGCATGACTTCTAACACTGGGAAACTGGGCGAGGCCCAGATGTCCGTGACGTGGGACTTCATTGGAAGAAGGCACATCCAAGGGCCCCTGGGTGGCTCAGTCGGTTGAGTGTCGGACTCTTGGTTTCGGCTCAGGTCTTGATCTCAGGGTCCTGGGATCGAACCCCACGTCTGGCTCTGAGTTGAGATTGAGATTCTCTCTCTCTCTGCCTATCCCCCCACTCACTCTCTCTCTCTCTCTCAAATAAATAAATAAATCTTTTTTTTAAAAAAAAGGCACATCGTGTGGGGTAGTATCAACCCACTAGAGATACTCATAACTTAGTACTTGGTGAGTAAAATGATGTGATTTGATATTTAAATCATCCCAGTTTTGAAGTCTCTCTCCCTACTTCTCTCTGTCTCTCTCTCATTTTCTTTGTCTTTCCTCTATCTCTCTGTCTCTTTCTCTCTCTCTCTCTCTCTCACACAACTACAAGGAAATTAGCCAAAAAGATGGGTATCAAAATTAATAATTTTTGTGCTTTTTTACAAGTATACTTTTATGATCAGGGAAAAGCCCACTTTCATATCGTAAAACACAGTGAGAATGAGGCCCGTCTCATAACCTGCTAGGCCACTGCCCAGGCTCTGCTAGCTGCCCGCCCCTTAACTCTGACGACACACTTGCATGCCCGTGGCCCCCCCAGATACTGGAGCCATCGTTGATATATTTTAATAGACCACACGAAATGGTGACCACCTAGGATTCTAGTAAATTCTTCCACGGGGACTTTTGCACCAAGTTCCAGCCTGAGAGTTACCCGATGTGACTTGCCATCCTGACTGCTGAGAAATGGTGGAGTGAAGTGTCTCAGGCTGGCAGGGGTGGCAGGGGTGGCGGGGGGGGGGAGGCATGGCAGTGGGAGCCGAGGTCAGTAACTGTGACCCGTAGGCCAAATCCAAGTCACCGCCACCTCGCTCAGGGTGTAACCATGAGCTGAATGATCATATAACTACCTACACAATATCTTCTATTTTACCTCTTGGCCCACAAAGCCTCAAATATTTACTAGCTGGCCCTTCCCACCCCCCACCCCCACCCCCAACTTGGCGTCTGGCTATTTGGAGTTAGAATATAGGTGTGCTTCAGGCAAATGTTAGTAACAATTTTCAACAAGCAGCACCTTCTGGAAAACGTTTTTAAAAAGTGGGAGATTACCTCTCGTTTGGGAGCCTTCGTCCCTGATACCACTGGCGAGGGTGGACAGTTTTGGTCTCTGTCTTCCCAGTAATTGGAAATTAGCTATCGATGAACCTTCGGTGTAGGCAACCTTGTGTACTTAGCAATTGCACTTTTTGGCGTTTGTGCTAAGGAGGTCAGCACGTATGTGCGTGGAGACGTAGCTGCGCAGACGTTCACTGTGGAAATGAAGCCCTGCAGCCAGCCTCAGATGTCCAGCGGTCGGACATTTGTTGAACAAATTCTGGAAGGTCCATGTGATGCAGTATGACGAGGCCCTAATACGCACATTACTGATAGACATGCGGAGACGCTATGACCTACGGGAGAGTAAAACACGTCGCTAGCTGTCGCACGGTGTGAGCCCACTTCCTACGGTGATTAGCCTGCCTACAAAAACTCCCCATATACACAAAGATGCCAGCAGCGCTTATCTCTGTGTGATGGGATAGGGGATAATTTTCATTTTCTTTGCTTCTCTGGACTTCGGGATTTTTCTACAGGGAACAGACATTACTTATGCCTCTGTTCCCTTCCCTCCCTGACACCCTCACGAAGTAGACCAAAAACTGATGCCTATACCAGCATAACGACACGTCTTAGAACTGCTTGCAGAGTGCTGTACAAATACTATTTGGAATTAATTTTCATCTGGGTTGAAGTGAAGGATCTAACTTTAATCCCTCTCCTCCCCACCCAAGGCTGATCAGCTGATACTTGGCAAATCCATAAGGTGCGTGACTTTCTTCCGTTCTGTAGATTTTTAAGGCACGTGTCTCTGTTATCTATGGCTGCAAGACAATATACCCCAAATTCTGTGGCTTAAAACAGCCACCAGTGTATTCTTTGTTCAAGGTGTTGCAATTTTGGATCGAGTTTGGTAGGGGGAGCTTGTCTCTGCTCCGCATGGTGTCGGCTAAGGCTGGCTGAAATGATTCCACTTGGGTCATGTGTCTGAGGCCTCAGCTCTCATTATTGCAGGTTTGGGGGGTGATCCCTGATTCTTCTCCATGTGGCTTCTTCATACAATTAGCTTGCTTTTCCTCCTGTCATGCTCGTCTTAGGGCAGCTGGGCTGCTTACATGGCAGCTGGCTTCCCCAGAGTACCAAAGCAGAAGCTGATGGGTCTTTTTAAGAACCAACCCCAACTAGCACGGTGTCTCTTCTTCCACAAATGATTTGTTAAAGCAGGCCTGGTCCCGCCCTGATTCAAAGGTGGGGGGAAGACTAGGATCGGTTGGGGGGACACCAAAGGAACAGTCTCCCCCACTCAGCACTTAAAGAAATCTTGCAACAAATTCTCTGGGTATGTATACAAATTGATTACTCATATAATTTATATCTCCCTAGATAGGAATTCTTAAACTCAGCAAGAGCTGTGAAAGGATGGTTTGCGGCGCCTGGGTGGCTCAGTCAGTTAAGTGTTCAACTCTTGATTTCAGTTCAGGTCGTGATCTCAGGGTTGTGAGATCGAGCCCCGTGTCGGGCTTTGCACTCCGGTGCGGAGTCTGCTTGAGATTCTCTCTCTCTCTCTCTCTCCCCCTCTACCTCGTCTCCTCCCCTTGCTTGCCCTCTCTCTTTCTCAAAATAAATAAATCAAAAATCTTAAAAAAAAAAGGATGGTTCATTATATATTTTACTACTAATTTACGCCTCCCATTTGATATAGTGTGTATTTTATCAGTTCAAACATCTTAAAACGACTGCCTTTATACAGGCCACTCAATAAGATAACTGCCATCAAAATATCAACATCTACTTATCATTCCCTTAAAAGCAGCTAATGGCACCAATAAATTTGAGCTCAAATATTGTTCAGGTTCTAGATTTCTTTGGTGAGAACCAAAACAGCTAGGTGTTTTGGACACAGGTTCCAAAATCTTTCCAAACCATTTATCACAGGTCAGCGGGAAGGACTAAAGGGCAGTGGCGGGCGCGACAGACCATCAGCTGAAGTCACTCTGGCCATGGTGGGCGGCTGGGGTGTTGCCTGGTGGGTGGAGGGAAGTGTGGGAATTCTCCTGACCCCCTACCCACCCCCACCCACACCTGCACCACCTCCCACAGCACCAGAATCTTGCTTCTCGGTTTTCTTTGCTCTCTGAGGCACTTTCAACCACTCCTTGTGTGCTGGGTCATTGCCAAAATATAAAACTCAAGTCCATCTGGGATTCAGACCGTAGCAGCACCCCACGTGAACTGTCCACTGCCATGACTCTCCTCTTTTCTCACCCAGGCCTGCTGCAGGAAGGCTTGCCTTCACCGTCTGCTCTTCCTCACCTCCCACTCATGCTCCTGTCCTCTCCCCACCTCCACTTTCCTCTCAGAGGTCCAGGCACAGCTCAGCCAGGACTACCACCACCGAACCCCCAGGAGATGCTCTTCTACCATGTACCCAAACTTTTCTATGAGCACAGAATGCTTTGATCCTTCAGTCTATTCTTCCTGGGACTTTCTCCTCTTTGGCTTAGTCCTTAAGCATCTAGGTTCTCTTCCCATCATTCTGGCCAGCCTCCTCAGCGGGCTCCTTTTTCTCTGCCCACACCTTGAATGTGGATGTGCCCTCACGAGGCTATGCTTGACCCTCTTTCTGTTCTCAAGTGCAGGCCAGAGGTTCTTAATCTTGTGTCCAGGACCTCATGATGTCCATGGTTCTAGAACTGGAACCCATATGAAGATTTTTGAGTGTATTCTTTTTCTGGCAAGAGGACCAAAGCTTTCAGTAGATTCCCCAAGAATGCTGTGACCCGTACAAGGGGAAGGCCATTTCACCTGCTGGTTTCATTGATGTTCCACAGGCTGAAGACTTTTGAATCTTCATCGCCAGCCCCTACGTCTTTCATCGGCCCCAGTCCTGTGTGTTCAACCCTGATGTCTCTCCGTTACATTGTCTTCTCCTGGATCCTTTTTCCCTCTTACCAAAGCTCCCAGGCTAGAAAATGATCTCTTTTCCTCACCTCATATTCAACTGGTGGCCAAGCCCATTAACTCCACTCCTTCCCATCACTCCTGGGCCCATATCTTTCCACCACCTCCACCTTTCTGTCTTGGTTTAAGTCAGGAGTTGACAAGCTTTTTCTACAAAAGGCCAAACAGTAAACACGTTAGGCTTTGTGGGCCATGTGGTCTGTGTCACGGTCAGTCAACTCCAAGCCCAAAGGCTACATAATACATACATAAATAAACGTGGCTCAGTTTCCATGAGCTGTTCATGGATGTTGAAAGTTGAATTTTATATAATTTTTGTATGTTGCGATATGTATTTTTTCAACTATTTAAAAACGCAAATTCCATGCTTAGCTTTCAGACCTTACACAAACAGATAGCAAGCCACATTTGGACCATGGGCCATAGTGTGTCTACTCCTAGCTTTAGGACATCACATCTCTTGCCCAGAACAGTCTTCCTTCCTCCAGTTTCCCCCCACTTAGCTCTGCCTGCCACGGTGCTTCATCTTCCTAAGAAAGAAGCTATGGGAGCCACTCTCCAGCTTAAAACCCTCCAACAGCTCCAATGACCGCGGGAGTAGGATTTGTCAGCGTCGGACTAGTGACACTTGAGGCTGGATGAGTCTCTGTTGCGGGGGAGCTGTCCTGTACCTACAGGGTGTTCAACAGCATCCCCGGCCTCTACCTGTTAAATGCCAGTAGCCTCCCTACCTCCCTGGTGGTGACAATCAGAAATGTGTTCAGATACCGCACACCCGCCCCTGGCTGGGAACCCGTGATCTGGGAGGAAAGCACAAACTCCCTGGAAGAGCACACAAGGTCCTCCCTGCCTCAGCCCTCCTTCCTCCCCGCGGCACCTTGTGCTCCCCGTGCTCTACCACGTTCAGCCACTTTTGGTTTCCCAAGTTTGGCAGGCGTTCCCCATCTCTGTTCCCACCAGGAACCCCCTTCTCTCCTGCCCACTGGGCAAGTGCCCCCTCACCTTTCAACACGCGGCGTAGCCTGTCTCGTGCCTCTCTTCCCCATGGGGACATGTGAGTTTTTCCTCCACTGTGTCCTCCTCATGGTCACCCCTACTAACTTCCATCAAAGCCCCTAAGATCCCTTTAAGCCCTTGTTTTCATATTTGTCTCTCATCTTAGATCGTAAACTCCTTGAGAGCCTGGGTTGTGCCTTATTTGTCTCTGTCACCCCAGTGCCGGGTTGCATACGCAAATGGGTAAACTGAGGCTCGGTGTCTGTGAAGGTAGAGCCCAAGATCAAGAACTTGTGCAGTACAGCCAAGCCAGAAGACCAGTCTCCCCTAACCACAAGTCCTCCACCTCCACTCTGCCACAAAGACCCCCAAGCCTCAGCTGTTGGTTTTGGTATCTGAAGACGTTGCTCTTGCAAATACACAGGGATCGTTGCCGGGTGAGAAGGCTAAGTGGGAGAAGACCTCTGGGACATGTGTTACCACCTCCTATGCCCGCAGACCCCCTATTAAAGCTCTGGGATTCGCTAGCTGTGCCGTGGGTGAGGGCAGACTGGCTTACAGCGTGGTGACAGGCCCCTGCTCAAACACAGACCATGGTGACGGAAAGGAATCAAGACAGCAGCCTCTCACCAGGGGCCGGGTCATCCGAGGTGAGCGCAAAGCCAATAAACACAAGATGCGCCCGGGTCCCGGCAACCTGGATCCTCGCATGTCACAGGGAATTTGCTAGCTGCTGTGAGCTGAGAAAAATTACTATAATTAATTCATACTAAAGCATAATATTATGACACATGACTTTTTGCAACAGGGCTTCCGAGCACCTCGGAGCCACCAGCGCCCCACGGCTCGCGGCAGCCGGGCACAGTGGGAGACAAGTGACTCGGGAGGGGTTTTAGAAAAACACTCACAGGACTGAACATCAAGCACCTGTTTTCTGTTTTGGAAACCCAAACCTTAATAAGTCATGGAGGTCACCAAGAGGATTTGGAAACAAAGGCAAGACATTGAGAAATGGCCAGGACCTTCTGAAGGCTGGGACAGTCCTGCTGGTGCTACTAAGAGGAGGCAGTGCCACCCGCAAAGGCCACCTAGTGCTGGCAACCTTACCCATCCAACAGCCCAAGCCCCTGGTTTGGACATGGAGTATGGGGCTTGAGCGCTCAGCCCTCTGGACTTCATTGAGAAAGTTTCCTCTGCCTGAGTCAGGACCCTTCTCCTCCTCCCACACGTGTAAACCACCATCACTCTGTGCCCAGGGAAGGAAGCCGGGAATATAGGACTGCCCTCTCCTTTCCCCCAGACCCCCCACTTGAGAGCACACAGAAGGAGGCACTGGGGAGTTATAGACCTTGACACCTGACAGCTGGAAGGTGGGCCGTGACCGTGTCTCCAACTGGGCATCTTACAGAGGAGGAGCCCGAGGCCATGGACGGCAATCACCTGCCGGGGGCGGCGGGGGAGGAGGGGGGTCATTTGCTAGGATGAGATTGAATGGGCTCTAAAGCTCTGGTCTCTCCAAATGTCCGGCAGTACAGGATGGGTCCCCTAAATGGTGGCATTTCCCCAGCAGAGGGCTATGCAGGCTTCGAGAGAGTGAGGGCACTCTTGAAGGATTCCTATGGAACAATCTTCACGATACATCACAAGGTGAAAAAGAGCAAGGTGTCGAACTTCACTTGGGCGAAGGAGAGATTAAATATACGTATTTGCTGTCACTGGCTGAATTGTATCTCCCAGAAAGATAGGTCTCCGTCCCAACCCTCAGTACTGGTGGCTGAGACCTTATTTAGAAATAGGGCCTTTGCAGATGTAAACAGGGTGAGGATTTTGAGATGAGATCATCCTGTACTTAAGGTGGGCCTTGAATCCAATCATAAGGTAAGAGAAAGGAGAAGCCTATTTGATTCACAGAAAAAAGGCCACTTGGAAATGGAGGCAGAGGTTGGAATTATGCTGCCATGAGCCCAAGGACACCTGGGGCTGCCAGAGCCTGGAAGAGGCCAGGAAGGACCTTCCCCAGAGCCTTCAGAGGGAGCACGGCCCGCTGACACCTTGGTTTTGGACTTCTGGCCTCCGAAACAAGGAGAGAGTAAATCTGTGTTATTTTAAGCTGCTCAGTTTGTGGCCGTTTGCTATGGCAGCTGCAGAAACGAATACAGATGCTAACTGATAAGAATATTTTGGAAAAGAATTTAGAGTTTATTGACTACGAGATCAATATAAAAAAAAAAACAATAACCATAGAATTTCTATATACTGGTCATACATTATTAGAAAATAAAAAAATTTAAGCTATCCCATTTATAACAGGGTCAAATCTATTAAATTCGTAAGAATAAATGCAACAAAAGATATGCAAGACTTCTACCCAAAAAGTTTTAAATGTTAAGAAAAATTAAAGGAGGTTTAAATACATGAAGGTATACGTTTTGTTTATGGATTGGAAGTTTCAATAATGTAAAGATACCAGTTCTTTCCCAAGTGGATTGATCCAATCGCTACGTATAGTAGATGTGACCACAGTCAAAATCTAGGTAGGTATTTGTGAAAATTGAGAAGTTGACTCAAAAATGTGTCTGGAAGTTCAGAAGTTCAAGAAGAGCCAAGGCAGTCCTGGCAGACGACAGAGCTGAAGCTCTTACCGTACCTGGAAACCAAGACTTAATCACAGAGCTGCCGTCACGAAGGTAGTGCGTTATTGGCAAAAAGACGAGAGGAACAGACCCCTGGAAGAGGACAGGACATCCAGGAACCGTGCCTCACGTGCCTGCACCCCTTTGCTTTTGTTACCCAACGCAAGATTCGTGCTGTAGGGCAGGGGAAGGAGGGGCTTTTTGGTAAATGGCTCTAAGCCAGTTGACTATAAGGAGATCTAGGTCTCTCGCCAGCCACCTCGCATCGTACACAGAAATCAATTCCAGATCAACTGTAGCTCTACATGGGAACAACAAAACCGTAACGTTCTGGAAATACAACAGAGGAACGTCTAAATGACATAGGCGTAAGCCAAGATTTCTTAAAGACACATAAAACAACTACCATGGTGGAAAACATTGATTTACTGGATTTCACCCAAATCAAGAACTTGTATTCATCCAAAGACACTATTAAAAGGGGGGGCGGGGGGGCCTGGGTGGCTCAGTTGGTTAGGTTTCTGCCTTGGGCTCAGGTCATGATCTCAGGGTCATGGGATAAAGTCCTAGTCGGGTTCCTTGCTCAGCAGGGAGTCTGCTTCTCCCTCTCCCTCTGCCTCTCACCCCGTGCGCGTGAGTTCTCTCTCTCTCTCTCTCAAGGGAATGGATAAAATCTTTAAAAAATTAAAAAAGAGTGGAATGGGAAGCCATAGAAAGGGATAAGACATCTGCATTCTACCCACCTGACAAAAGGCGTATCCAGACTATATAAACAAATTCTCTAATTAAACAACAGCAAAAAGACAGCCCAAAGGAAAATAATGGTTAAGAAGTTTGAACAGGCACCTCATAAAGAAGGCTCTCCTAATGAGCAGATTAGATGATGATAGATAGATAGATAGATAGATAGATAGATAGATAGATAGATGAAAGCTTGTGATAATTTGATATGGCAAATAACACAGATGCCTGGAACATTTTTGGAAATGAATTTGGGTCTTACATTGCCTTAGATCACGCATCTGCCATGGATCAGGCCTTGCTGAGTCCCCAGCCAGGAGATTTTTAATTATCTCAAAAAATAAATTCAGTGAAAATAAAAAGGCGCTCGGTCTCATTGGTCATCAGAGAAATGCAAATTAAAGCCATAAGAAAACCCATACACACCCATCAGAACAACCAAAACGAAGAAGACTGACGATACCACTTGGGAGCAGCTGGAACAGAAGGTATAACACCGCTTTGGAAAGAAAATCTTGGCAGCATCCCCCAAAAATGTATCTGTCTGTACGTTTATCCAAAGACGTGAACCAGGGTGCTTGTAGCCGCATTATTAGTAATGGCTCAGAAGTGAGAGAGACCGAACACCCATCAGCAAGAGAATGCCACAGGAAGCCGGATACACTCACACAATGGAATACTAAGTAACAATGAATGCATGCATCACAGCTACAAGCAGAAACACAACGTAAGGGGCAGAAGCCAGCCTCAAAATAAGACAAATCTGTTATGTGTAAGCAGTAACCTACAAGGTTAGAACTCAGGGTAGAAGAAAGGACCCAGCAATTGGGAGGATGTCTCCCATCCTGATAAACTTCCATTTCTTGACGTGGGTTGTGGTTACGCTAGTGTGTTGGTTTGTGATGATTCCCTAAATTGCCTGTTTTATGACGTTCCTGTGTGTGATTTAAACTGTCATGTATGTGTGTTAGACACCAATGAAAATTTTCTTCTAAAAACCTTGAGGGAAGACCAGAAAAGCTCAGACATCCGCCACCCCCCCCCAGAAAAAAACCCTCAAAGGTCTAAAAACAATATTAATTGTTGAGGAGGTAGAAATTAAAGGGTGTACAATTATTTATTTATTTATTTATTTATTTGACAGAGAGAGGGAGAGAAGGCAAGCACAAGCAAGAGGAGTGAGAGAGGGAGAAGCAGGCTCCCCACTGAGCAGGGAGCCCCATACCGAGCTCGATCCCAGCATCCTGAGACCATGACCCCAGCGGAAGGCAGGCACTTAACCGACTGAACCACCCAGACCCGCCAGGGCAATACAATGTTTAAAAAGAAATTCTAATTACACATTTTTCTTCCCCTTGTTCCTCTTGCTGCATACCTCTGGGTAGTAGAAACAGCTCCCACAGGGAGACAGCAGGGGTGGGAGGAGGGTGGTAGAGGGGAAGATGGGGCGAGATGAGCAGGGGTATTGGCATCAGAAAAAAACACTGCTGGATTCCTGTCTCACATCCATTTGGAGTTTATCTCTGTGTATGGTGTGAGAGAGTGGTCAAGTTTCATTCTTTTGCATACAGCTGTCCAATTTTCCCAGCACCATTTATTGAAGAGACTGGCTTTTTTCCACTGGATGTTTTTTCCTGCTTTGTCAAAGATTAGTTGCCCATAGAGCCGAGGGTCCATTTCTGGGTTCTCTATTCTGTTCCATTGGTCTATGTGTCTGTTTTTGTGCCAGTACCATGCTGTCTTTGTGATCCATCAAAATCATAGAAGAGAACATAGGCTGCAACCTCTTTGACATCGGCCACAGCAACTTTTTTCATGACACATCTCCAAAGGCAAGAGAAACAAAAGAAAAAATGAACTTGTGGGACTTCATCAAGATGAAAAGCTTCTGCACAGCCAAGGTAACAGTCAAGAAAACTAAGAGGCAGCCCATGGAATGGGAGAATATATTTGCAAATGACACTACAGATAAAAGACTGGTATCCAAGATACACAAAGAACTTCTCAAACTCAATACACGAGAAACAAATAATCCAATCAAAAATGGGCAGAAGATATGAACAGACACTTTTCCAATGAAGACATACAAATGGCTAACAGACACATGAAAAAATGTTCAAAATCATTAGCCATCAGGGAAATTCAAATCAAAACCACATTGAGATACCACCTTACGCCAGTTAGAATGGCAAAAATTGACAAGGCAGGAAACAACAATTGTTGGAGAGGATGTGGAGAAAGGGGATCCCTCTTGCACTGTTGGTGGGAATGCAAGTTGGTACAGTCACATTGGATAACAGTGTGGAAGTCCCTTAAAAAGTTAAAAATTGAGCTACCCTATGATCCAGCAATTGCACTACTGGGTGTTTACCCCAAAGATACAGATGTAGTGAAGAGAAGGGCCATATGCACCCCAATGTTCATAGCAGCATTGTCCACAATAGCTAAATTGTGGAAGGAGCCTAGATGCCCTTCAACAGACGAATGGATTAAGAAGATGTGGTCCATATATACAATGGAATATTACTCAGCCATCAGAAAGAACGATTACCCAACATTCGCAGCAACATGGACGGCACTGGAGGAGATTATGCTAAGTGAAATAAGTCAAGCAGAGAAAGACAATTATCATATGGTTGCACTCATTTATGGAACATAAGAACTAGGAAGATCGGTAGGAGAAGAAAGGGAAGAATGAAGGGGGAGTAAACAGAAGGGGAATGAACCATGAGAGACTATGGACTCTGGAAACAAAC
>NW_024426552.1:12700303-12800852 GCF_017311325.1 Ursus maritimus
CAGTAACCTACAAGGTTAGAACTCAGGGTAGAAGAAAGGACCCAGCAATTGGGAGGATGTCTCCCATCCTGATAAACTTCCATTTCTTGACGTGGGTTGTGGTTACGCTAGTGTGTTGGTTTGTGATGATTCCCTAAATTGCCTGTTTTATGACGTTCCTGTGTGTGATTTAAACTGTCATGTATGTGTGTTAGACACCAATGAAAATTTTCTTCTAAAAACCTTGAGGGAAGACCAGAAAAGCTCAGACATCCGCCACCCCCCCCCAGAAAAAAACCCTCAAAGGTCTAAAAACAATATTAATTGTTGAGGAGGTAGAAATTAAAGGGTGTACAATTATTTATTTATTTATTTATTTATTTGACAGAGAGAGGGAGAGAAGGCAAGCACAAGCAAGAGGAGTGAGAGAGGGAGAAGCAGGCTCCCCACTGAGCAGGGAGCCCCATACCGAGCTCGATCCCAGCATCCTGAGACCATGACCCCAGCGGAAGGCAGGCACTTAACCGACTGAACCACCCAGACCCGCCAGGGCAATACAATGTTTAAAAAGAAATTCTAATTACACATTTTTCTTCCCCTTGTTCCTCTTGCTGCATACCTCTGGGTAGTAGAAACAGCTCCCACAGGGAGACAGCAGGGGTGGGAGGAGGGTGGTAGAGGGGAAGATGGGGCGAGATGAGCAGGGGTATTGGCATCAGAAAAAAACACTGCTGGATTCCTGTCTCACATCCATTTGGAGTTTATCTCTGTGTATGGTGTGAGAGAGTGGTCAAGTTTCATTCTTTTGCATACAGCTGTCCAATTTTCCCAGCACCATTTATTGAAGAGACTGGCTTTTTTCCACTGGATGTTTTTTCCTGCTTTGTCAAAGATTAGTTGCCCATAGAGCCGAGGGTCCATTTCTGGGTTCTCTATTCTGTTCCATTGGTCTATGTGTCTGTTTTTGTGCCAGTACCATGCTGTCTTTGTGATCCATCAAAATCATAGAAGAGAACATAGGCTGCAACCTCTTTGACATCGGCCACAGCAACTTTTTTCATGACACATCTCCAAAGGCAAGAGAAACAAAAGAAAAAATGAACTTGTGGGACTTCATCAAGATGAAAAGCTTCTGCACAGCCAAGGTAACAGTCAAGAAAACTAAGAGGCAGCCCATGGAATGGGAGAATATATTTGCAAATGACACTACAGATAAAAGACTGGTATCCAAGATACACAAAGAACTTCTCAAACTCAATACACGAGAAACAAATAATCCAATCAAAAATGGGCAGAAGATATGAACAGACACTTTTCCAATGAAGACATACAAATGGCTAACAGACACATGAAAAAATGTTCAAAATCATTAGCCATCAGGGAAATTCAAATCAAAACCACATTGAGATACCACCTTACGCCAGTTAGAATGGCAAAAATTGACAAGGCAGGAAACAACAATTGTTGGAGAGGATGTGGAGAAAGGGGATCCCTCTTGCACTGTTGGTGGGAATGCAAGTTGGTACAGTCACATAGGAAAACAGTGTGGAGGTACCTCAAAAAGTAAAAACCAGAGCTACTCTATGACCCAGCAATTGCACTACTGGGTATTTACACCAAAGATACAGATGTAGTGAAAAGAAGGACCATATATACCCCAATGTTCATAGAGACTGGAGGAGATTATGCTAAGTGAAATAAGTCAAGCAGAGAAAGACAATTATCATATGGTTGCACTCATTTATGGAACATAAGAACTAGGAAGATCGGTAGGAGAAGAAAGGGAAGAATGAAGGGGGAGTAAACAGAAGGGGAATGAACCATGAGAGACTATGGACTCTGGAAACAAACTGAGGGCTTCAGAGGGGAGGGGGGGACTGGGATAGGCTGGTGATGGGTATTAAGGAGGGCATGTATTGCATGGTACACTGGGTGTTATACGCAAATAATGAATCATGGAACATTGCATCAAAAACTAAGGATGTACTGTATGGTGACATAACATAATAAAAAATTATTTAAAAAAAAAAGAAAAAAAGAAAAAACACTGCTTGAAACCTTTTCAAATTCCACATTCATTTGGCTACCGGGCAGCATTTTTAAAACCACAGATGTTCCCGAGGGTTGATAGCCACTTGCAGTATAGTCTGGAGCTATAGGTTTACCTTCCTCCCGTGCCCACTGCCCTGATCAGTGTTCAGGAATGGGCCCATTTGAGCGGAATGGAGAGAAGACAGTTCTATATTTAAATCAGCTCAGTAGGGAAAGGTCAGACTTCGATGGGTAATTGTTACAGGCCACCCAAGGGACAGCAGGGAAGTCCCAGGCACATATAGGGACAAGGGAAAAAGGGTATTCAAGAGCCCAGAAAATAGAATGCACAGTTTCCCAGGAATGCCAAGTGTCCACCCCAGCAATGAGTGTTTCTATTCTTGCTGACCATGCCCCCCATTGGAGGTAATCAGAGATCTGGCTCATTCACAGTCTCACCTGAGCTGCTGGTGTCGGCCTCTGCCCGTGACCAACGGGATGCCCAGCCCAGCTCTGCCCCTGGAAAGCTGTCAAACCCGCAGGCTCAACCCTGCCCCACTCTTGAGGGCCTGAGGGAGGACAAATGGAGAAGCCCGGATCCCACCCATCAGGGAATCATGGTGACCTGGGGGCCCACACCAGCTGCCCTGTGGCTGCCATTACCTCCAGCAGACCTGCCCCAGCTCCCTGAGCACCCAGCCGAGGCACCCCCATCTCACTCTGCTCCCCCACCCACGCCAGCCTTGCTGCACCCCAGTCCCCCCACCAGCTGGCTGGAGCCCGGCACACTTGCCTCGCCTTGGATGGCTCCTCTCACCCCCCCGGGAGCTCCACTGGGTCAAGAGGAAAACCGCGGCTGCTGGCAAACAGGCACATGGGATCGGCTGGGCGCGGGCACTGTCCTAAGCACTAACCCAGTGTCCCGGCAACACCTCCGGCCCCCTGTGCAAGGCAGGTACCACCAATGAGCAATCGTATTCTGCACAGAGAAGTGGAGGCACAGAGAGGTTAGGTGACCTTGCCGAGGGCACACAGCTAGCACCGCTCGGTAGTGGGGGTCGGACTCTTCATCACCGGGCTGTGCGGGCTCAGCAGTGAGGATGCTGGTCCAGCCACTGAGGGAGACCCGCCGCCGGCAGTGACCACGCGCAGCCAACAGGCAAGAAGCTTCCAAAGGGGCAGCAGGTGCGAAGCTTCCCCTCTGCAGCCCTGCCAGCCCACCGAGCGCAGCCTCCCAGTCCCGGCGGGGGCTCCAGGACCAGCAGCCGAGGAGGACAGCAGCCTCGGCCCCAGAGCCGCTGGCCGTGCTGGGCTCTAAAGCCGCTGTCCCGGGCTCTCGCCATCCGAGTCCTCCCCCTCCTCCTCCTCTCCCCCCATCGCTTCCTTTTGCTGCCCTGACCTGCCCCAGCGAGGATGTGAGCTCAGGGCGCCCACAGGCCTCACTACACAGACACTGTGCGCTGAACAGACTCATCGTGCTGGTCTTTCTCCAGATTCACGACGGCCCTTCTCTGGCCTGCCGGGGGGATCCCCGGCCCGTGCGTGGTGGGGTCCTCCAGCGGTAAATGGGGGCGCAGGAGCGGAGAGGGTGGGGGCCGGTTTCGGGTTCCCTCCCACCTGTGTCTCCTGGATGACAGCTCCTCCCTGGGCCCAGATGACACCACGTCCCCCTCCGGCCTCCAGACCCAGGACTGGGAACGGCTTCTCGGGTGGGTGGCTAGCGACTGGGTCTCCCCAGACTCGCTCCTCCCCCCACCCCTGCCCCCGCTCCAGACCACGCGTTCTGCACACTGTTCCTCCGCCCCACGTGGGTGAGGCTGCTCGCCGGAATCTTGTCCGATGTGTCAGCGCCTCTCCTTTTGCGTGTGAGTTAGGTACCTTCTGTGTCAGCAGGATTTTTCTGTACTCAAATTTTAAAAAAATTTGCAGCTTTATTTTATGCTGTCCTCTGTTACTGACGTACCAACGAAGTGCGAGTGCCTTGTGTCTGCTCTGTCATTTGCGTGCCTGTGTGTGTTTGCCGCAAGGGAAAGAGGTTGAACTGGATAACATTTAGAAACATCTAAACAACACACAATATCTTTAAAAAGTTTTTTAAAATACCAAAATCTAAACATTGGTGGCAAAATGTAAACTTTCCTAAACTAATCTATGAGTTTAGGGATAATCTAATACAAATATCATAAAGTTGGAATGGGGTGCTGTTATTTAGGGTTTAAAAATTTTTTTTTAAGAACAAGTGAAAATTTATTCAGGTAAATATTAAATTACTCCTGCAGACTTTTCCCACAGGCTCGTGTGTTTCACAGTGGCACATGGAAACGCTCTTGCCAACAGAAATGGTCTTTACTGCTGTGACTGCATCGACGCCAGATTTCAGTGACGGTTCCAGTCATGGGGCCCTCTGATTGAGGTCGAAATACAAGAATTATAGCGTTTAATTCTAGAAGATCGGGTGATGTGGAGACACGGAACACATGCAGATGGTCGTGAATGTTGGGGACCCCGCTGCCGTGAGCCGAGTCACACCTGCAGGTGACCCTGGATCCTGGAGCCCTCATGGTGTGATCTTCTTCCTTCCTCGGGGGGCCCGAGGACCCCGGGGACCCGCTGACGCTTTCAAGCCTCCTTGGGCTCCTAGTGGAGCAGTGGGAGCAAAACGGCCGCTTGGGAAAGGCGGGCCGTTGGATTTGATGTTGGCCGGCGGGTGCCCGTGGTGATCACTTCTTAGCTCCTCGAGCTTTCCCTCGGTCAGCACAGCTGCCGCCCGGCCTTCTGGAGCTCTCTTCTCCTGAAGAGGACCTCCTGGTGACCGTGACAGGTGCTTCTCTCCAACTCCTTGTCCAGGTCTTTGGCCGTCTTCCCGGAGAGGTTGCAAATCGGACACGTGGAGCTCGTGTTTCTGCACAGTCTGGCCAGTGTCTTCTCGATTGCCAAGCAGCGCATTTCCTCCTCAGACAATTTTCTTTGAAGTTGCGAGATGTGTTCTTGACGTAATTCAGGCAGAATTCGAAGCTTCAGCCACTGAATCTCACTTTCAAGCTGTGAATTTTCATGCTGCAAAGATGCTTCCTCGATTTGGAGGTTTGTTCTTTGTCTCGTAAGCTCTTCGTTCCTTTGCTTTTCCTCCCACACTTGTCTGGCTATTTCTTGATGTTCCTGGTCAGAGCCCTGGAGGGACACAGGGAAGCCAGCATCATCAGTGACACCCTTCAGATCAACTGCAGCCCGATGGGCATGGTGATCACCATTTCCTGCTCTGCACTTTTGCTGGACTCCCCAGGTCCCGGCACCGGAGTGATGTGATCTTTGGTGAGGTCAGGCAGGCTGGGGGGGCGGGGGGACGGCCGGCAGCCCAGGTCTTGCCCTGGACTGTGACTGGCAAACTTGATCTTTCGGGACGGGCTCCCTGTGTGCCTTCAACGGCTCCAGGCTTTCTTCCCCCTCCTTTTCCTGCCCTGTTGCCTCCATCTCGAAATTTCTTGGTTGAGCAGTTCTGGACTTTCTGGGAAATGAGTGTTTTCACTCAAATGATCTATTATTTTCTTCCAAAGTTGCTCTCCATCCTTCTCTGATATTCTTAAGATGGGTTTTTCACCAGTGACTTGGGAAAGTTTAGGAGGCTGGCCCTTCTGTGCCTTTTTCAGAAAGTCGACAGTGTCCCAACGTAACAACCCATTCAGGTTTGTGTTCATCGTGGACAAGCACAAGGCTTGTAACGTGGGAGAACTGGCCACCACCCCGGGTGGCTTGAGGGCGTCATCGGCTTGTGTGGTTGGGCCAATGTCCTCACTGCCAGCGGCACAGACGTCGTGGCGGGCAGAACACCTCTGGCCCAGCGTCTTCGCGCTTCTTAGAGTGAGTCATCTCTTCACAAGGAAAACCAGCAGCCCGGTGCATACCAGCATCGCCCAGGGCAACACAGAGGGGAGACTTGGGCTGGGTCTCCAGCTTCCAGAAATCACCAGCACTGCACCCCACAGGTGCTCCAGGACCAGCTGGAAAGTGGACCCGCTGGCCGAAGGCGGGCTCTCCATGGCTGCGTCGGGCTCCACAGCAATGCCTGCAAGTGCCAGCATCCTGTGGCCACAACTGACTGCTCAGAACCCTGAGGAGAGCTCCATCTGTGAGGTAAACAGGTGCCCGGCAACCAGGGCAGATCAGCTGGGCTGGGGGAGGGGAGGCCAGCAAGGTTCTAGAAAACAGTTGTCCCTAACTTTGCCCTGAAGTAGAAAGCGATCTCAATCACACAAGCCCTGGGGGAGCTGGGAAGGACTGATCCCAGCCTGCAGCTCGGCCATTCTAGGCCGACCTGGCCCCACAGCAAACCTAGGGCTTCAAGGCAGGGCCAGGCCATGTCCCTTTCTGTGGGCAAGAGGAGTCAGGGCAGAATGGTAGCACCCCTGTCCCCGGAGGAGGCTCCTTCTCCCGGTTTGAGGTTTCCTTCTGCTTTAGGAACTCGGGCGCTATCCGCAAAGGTCCCAGGATCTTCCTCCTCCGAGGCTCCCTCTGTCCTTGCGTGTGGTCTCTGTGGGCAGCAGGGACCCAGGACTGAAAGGTGTCCTCAGCTTAGAGACCCTTACCTCAGACACCAGAATTCCAATCCTAGCAACTCAGGAGAAATCAACGGACTCTGGCAGCATCTTACAAGTTCATGGGTGTCCTAGGAAGCCAGCATGTCCCTGTGCAATCCCGGGGTCCCTGGAAGGCGGTGATGCTGCACCCGCAGTGACAGGGCAACCCAGCCTCCTTCCCTCCTTCCCTCCTTCCCTCCTGCAGCCCTCCATCTTCCCAAGGTCGCCCCAGAGAGTGTTGCCTTCAGAAGTGGGCCCCTGCGGAGGAGATCGGTCTTCCATCTGGCCCAAAGACCACCTTTTCCTTCGTTAAACCACATCTTCCTCCTCTAGCATCTGCCTGGCAGACCCAGGCTCAGAGCCTCCGTGATATCCCTTGGGACTCTGTCACGAGCGACTTGTCCCCAGTCCCTTTACCCAAGAGGGAAGCAAAGGAACTGTCAGCCGAAGCCGTCTGGGGCTCCGGAGTGGTGCCAGGGCTCAAGGTGTGGAGGCCGCATGGATGGAGAGAACAGAGGCTCCGACCGGGCTGCTGGTGTGGGGAGAAGGGGGCCAACTGCCCGCAGTGAGAGTTGTTGCATTTTTTTGTTTTTAAGTTTTTTTAAGTTTTTTTTTAATTTTTAAAAGATTGATTTTTTAAAAGATTTTTTAGAAGATTGATTTTTTAAAAGATTTTTTAAAAGTTTGATTTATTTATTTTGAGAGAGAGATTTAGAGCACAAGGGGGGGGGTGAGCCGAGGGAGAGAATCTCAAGCCGACTGCCCACTGAGCACGGAGCCTGCAGGGCTCATTCCCACGACCCTGAGATCACGACCTGAGCCGAAATGAATAAGAGTCAGACACTGAACTGATCGAGCCACCCAAGCGCCCTGAGACTATTTTTTTTAAAGAGCAGTTTTAGGTTTAAGGGAAAATTGAGCAGAAGGACAGAGTTCATATTTACACCTTAGCCTTCCCCAGCAAGGGTCCCCTACTGTTAACGCCTCGGAGGCATGCGGTGCATTTGTTACAACTGGCGAACCAATATTGATACATTATTACCAACTGAAGGCCAGAGTGCACAAGAGGGTTCACTCCTTGCGTTGTGCAATTCTGAGAGTTTTGACAAATGCACAGTGTCATGTATCCACCATCACGGTATCGCACAGAATCACGTCACGGTCCTGTAAGTCCCCTGTGCCCACCTACCTTCCCTCCTTCCCTCCTCTGGAGCTGCTGGAAACCACTGGCGATTTTCCTTGTTCTGAAGTCGGCCTCGGTATCCATATAGCTGCCCTCGCTTTCTTTCCATCGGTGTTAGCCTGACGAATCTTTCTCCATCCCTTCACTTTTCATCTGTGTGTTTAAAGTAGTCTGTCGTCGACAGCATATAGCTGGGTGTTGCATTCTGATCCACTCCAACGGTCTCTGTCTTTGAGTTCTTGTACCATGGACGTTTAAAGTGATCAAGTGATCAGTGATACATTTGCACTAATATCTGCCCTGTCTGTTACTGTTTTCCGTTCATTGTCTTTGGTTTCTTTTTTTGTCTTTCACTCTTTTTTTGCCTTCTCTGGTTTTATTTTAATTTTTTAAAGACTATTTGTTCGATGGGGCGCCTGGGTGGCACAGCGGTTAGGCGTCTGCCTTCGGCTCAGGGCGTGATCCCGGCGTTGTGGGATCGAGCCCCACATCAGGCTCCTCCGCTATGAGCCTGCTTCTTCCTCTCCCACTCCCCCTGCTTGTGTTCCCTCTCTCGCTGGCTGCCTCTATATCTGTCAAATAAATAAATAAAATCTTAAAAAAAAAAAAAGACTATTTGTTCGAGAGACAGACAGATAGTGAAGAGATAGCGAGAGAAAGCACAAGCGGGCGGGAGAGGGAGAAGCGAGCTCGATCCCACGAGCCAGACGTGGGGCTCGATCCCAGGACCCTGGGGTCATGACCTGAGCTGAAGGCAGACGCTTAACCTACTGAGCCACCCAGGGGCCCTTGCCTTCTCTGGTTTTAGTTGAACATTTTATATGATTCCATTGTGTCTCCTCTCTTAGCGTATCACTCAAATGCCTTAAAAGAATGTTTTTTTAGTATTTGTCTTTGAGTTTGCAACATACGTTCACCAGTGATCCAGGTTTCCACCTTCCAACCACATTCTACCTCCTGATGGGCGGTACAGACCCCTCTAGCAGGGCATTCCCCTTGCCTCCTTCCCATGTCTTCACACTGCTGTGGTCACGTCACTTTTCCATAAGCTATACTCACATAATACATTGTTGCTATGATGATTTGGAACAAACTATTCTCTGTCAGCTCAATCAAGAAGAAGAAAAATAAAATATTTTATTTTACCTTCGTTTAGTCCTCCTCTAATGCTCCTCCTTTTTCATGTAAATCTGGGTTCCTAACCTCTATCATTTTCCTTCCCTCCGAAAAAATTCTTTTAATAATTCTTGCAAGGCAGGTCTAGCAATGACAAGTTCCCTCAGTTTTTGTTTGAGAAGTCTTCGTTTCCCCTTTGCCTTCAAAGAATAATTTGGCAGGGTACAGAATTCTTGGTTGGTGGGTTTGGTTGTTTGTTTTTTTTTCTTTCTTTTCAAATATTTCACTCCACTCTCTTCTTGTTTGCCTGGTTTCTGAAACAAAATCCAATGTGATCTTTATCCTTTTTCCTCTATAGAGACAGTGTTCCCCAGCCCCCTTGAAATTCTTTCAAGATTTTCTCTGTGTCTCTGATTCCCTGCAGTTTGACTATGATACATGTCCACGCAGCTGGTGCTCCTAACACACGCATGTGGCTTTAGGGCCACTGGGTTCCTCCAGCGTTGGAGAGGGCACTTCCCATCCTTTGCACGCGTGTGTGCACACCCACACACAATGATACATACACACACCAAACTATGTCAAGAAATTCTAAATCAGAGAAAGAAGAGGCTCCTTCAGCGTCTGTAAATCTTCCAATTCATGTGAACACGTTTCCAGACTGTATTTTATGGGATCCTGGAAACACGAGCCACGGTGACCCACAGCCAACCTGTCTATCCTCAGTCTGGCAAATAAACACTTTGAGTTAGGCACCGTCTTGGGTTTCAATGGCAATGCAAAGTTCGGGGCAGGGGCCACAGTCCCCACCTTGAGGCTCAATAACTCACTAGAAGGACTCAGAGAGCTCCCTGAAAGCTTTATACCTATGGTTACAGTTTACTGCAGGGAAAGGGTACAGATTAAAATCAGCCACGAGAAGAGGAGCATAGTGTGGAGTTCAGGAAAGTTCCCAACATGAGCTTATACTTGCCCTCTCCCAGTAGAGTCGGGGCAGCTTCACTTTCCCAGCAGAGATGTGCAATGATCTTCCAAGAGCCCTACCAACCAGGAAAGTTCTCCAAACCCTGGAGTCTGAGGTCTATCAGAACTGCCTCACTTCACCCTGGTTGACCACCTACAAGGTTGACCTCAGTATCCAGCCCCTCGGGAAGTCAGCTGATACCAAGTGACCTGAAGCCCCTCCCCCCCAAATCACGTTGTTGTTGTAGCTCAAAACCTCAACACCTCCAGGCCAACACACACTCTCCTGCCAGGCAAGACATCCCCAGGGCTTAGAGATCCCCTCCCGGAAGCTGCGGACAAAGACCAGACCTCTCTCTTGGGAAAAGTGGAATTCTTCAGCACACAGAAGAGGAGATTTCTCTCTCCCCTCAAAGGAACCACATCTCACATCCCATCCACATCTCTTCAGTGGGCCTCACCAGTCTGGACAGACTCGATTCCCAGCCCATTTGTCTTTTCTGGATCAGATGGGACCTCCACACCCTCATCCAAATTAATCCATGGGCTCTGCCAATGACGCTGGTGGGGGCTGGTGAGAACTGGAGTTTTGTGTACCCCTCTAAAAACTCCTTGTAGATGATACCTAGATGCCTTAAGTATGAGACAAATCGGATTCACTTTTTTCTTTTTGTAATCTTGGGAGTGTGTCATCCAAGGTATAGGTCGTGAGCAGATAGAACATGAATTTGTAATATTATTTGAGGATATTATACTCTGCCCTAGAGGACAGGAAAACAAATGGATGGGATGAAATTAATAAGGTGAAAGACGGAGAATGAGGAAGCAAGTACCTTGTGAGACATAAGCAGAATTCATCAGAAATGTTAAGTATAATAAGAAGTTAGTAAGAGATGTTATGTGATTTAGAAAAGGGGAAGGAGAGGCGCCTGGGTGGCTCAGTCGTTAAGCATCTGTCTTCCGTTCAGGTCATGATCCCAGCATTCGGGGATGAACCCTTCATCAGGCTCCCTGCTCAGCAGGAAGCCTGCTTCTCCCTCTCCCACTCCCCCTGCTTGTGTTCCCTCTCTCGCTGCCTGTCTCTCTGTCAAATAAATAAATAAAATCTTAAAAAAGAAAAAGAAAGAAAGAAAGAGAAAAAAAGAAAGAAAGAGAAAAGAAGAAAGAAAAAGAAAGAAAGAAAGAAAGAAAGAAAGAAAGAAAGAAAGAAAGAAAGAAAAGGGGAAGGAGAAGGAGGAGGAGGATAGCAAGAGTGCTACTTGGTCTTGGAAAGACCAAGTCAACAGGTATGGGTCATGTCACCTCTAAGCTGATGGGTTTGTCATTCCTGTATCGGCTACCCATCTGTGACACTCAGCATGTTCCAGTCCGACTCCCTTGTGTTCTGTCCAAGAAATGCAGATAAAACCCACCGCTCGTCAGTGAGCTAGTTGGCAAATTATGGCCAGGCGTAACAGCCCCCGCATCTCTCCAACAGAACAAGCATACATGGACTGCGGGCACCTTCCTCCTGCTGAGCCCCTCTTCAACCTGGGCACCAAACCATCGTGGCGGAAGGTTGACGCAGGCCGCAGAGAGACAGGACATGTACACATCATGTAACCAGGTTTCGGGTGGATGGTCTTTCCACTTCACCTGCCCACCATCCCAACTGTGGTCATGGCCCCCTCCTTTTCCCCCTGCTTCTTTCTGCTTGTTTTAGGTTGATGTAACAAGCCGACAAGCCATGAGAGGCAAGCATCCTAATCTGAGCTGTGCATTCCCTGTTCGGGGACCACTGGAACTGTTTTCAGGGCAGTTTCCACAAGACCAAGGTAATTTCCCTGCTTGACAGCAGGGATTAAGTGTTACAAACTATTACAAGAGAAAATTCGGCATAGAGCTCAGGGATGGACCCAGCATTTCACCGAGCTTTAAAGAAGGAAAGAGGAAGACGTGGGAAGGGCTCTGAAGGCCCTGGCGGCAACATCCGCTACCTCACAGCCCAGGGGACGAGCCTGGATGGTCATGGGAATGGTGATTCAGGCAACTCTCTGCCTTGTGATTCCCACACAGGAGGGAAAAATCATGAAGCCAGGATTTGGGTATTTATTTTGCTTCATACCAATTAAAATACGAGTATTTTGCTTTTTACTTTAATGTCACCCTGAACGTCTATGACTTGTCCTCAGAGGAGTTCCGCTGGAGAGGGTTCAGGATCCAGGACTAAAGTTCCTCTCTGTCCAGGTGAAATGATTGAGAAGAAGGGCCTGAGGCAAATAAATGATCTTAGGAGAAGCGAGAGCTCCCCTATAGAGACTGCATTTGGCCTTGGGGGAAACAGTGGGAATGAAGTAGAGGGAATCTAGCCCTGGGGAAAGGGAGGGGATTGGTTGCTAGGGCTGGGAATTGGATTCGAGAACCTTCTTCCCCCGCTCCCCCTTCTGCTCCTCCCCACGCTGTCCCCCACCACACAACTTTTCCTTAATAATTCCCAATAATTCTAAAATTTGTTCTAGGAGAGAGTTAGGGAAATAGATGTGGCCAAAGGCTCTGGGAGAAATGTAAATGACTAAAAAATATAAGACACTCAACAGCCCTAGTAACTCCAGAAACGGGAATTTAAAACAATACAATTCCTTTGGAGAGTTTAAAACAACTGAGGGAGATAGTCTCAACTCTCTCCAAGTCTGGAGACCTTTAATAACTCCTTGGGTATGACTCAAGATGTAAATGATTCTGATTTTAGAGGTGGGTTTTTTCCCCCATGATAGGGAAATAATGCTATTATATCAACAAAAGCTGCAGGTATTTGGGGATTTAATAAAAGCATGGGATCCAGGATTTATTGAAATCGTAACTCGAGGCAGTCTTGTGAGATGACAGTCTTTTTTTCTTTGCCATTGTTCATGTGGAGATTTCATTTGGAGAAATCAGATCTGACAAGCAGCATTGAGTTTTGCAAGAGGAAACTGTCCCGCCTGCAGGATGCCCAGAGCCTTCTCTTTCTTTCTGCCTTGGACTCTCACCCCACCCGCAACCCCGTCCTGCTCCTTCACCTATCCACTGAAGCCTGGGTGGTAGAACTAAGAAGCTATCGAGACCCAGTTACTTTCTTGGTTAGCAGCTCCTCCTCCTTCTGTGTCCAGAAAAAACTGAGGGATGGAGGCCCAGCTAAAGAGCTTTCTGGCTGGCTCCTCTCTGAAATAAAGCTGAAACGGAACAGAAATATACAAGATGGGATGTCCACATGTTTCTTCCACCTTTCACTTGTTGAAAGAGATTTTTATTCCGTACCCCAGAAGGACTTTCCTCTTCTCTTCCTCTGTCTCCTCCTATCCGCTAGGAAAGAGGTTATCATTTGAGAAGCAAACCTGAGGCTTCCAATACGGCCGAATTGCCATAAGGCATTTCCCTTGGGCTCTGGTCTATCCACACCCTACCTCCCAAAGGGGTGGCGCTACCAAATGTCAGGGATGCAGGATGTGAAGGCCCCCCCCTTCAGGGAACCTGGCCGATCCCTTGGGAAGTTCTGCCACATTCCCAACGATATGAACAGGGGGGAAGTCTTGTGTCGTGATCACTTAAGGATTCTGGAACCACTTTCCAGGATGAGCACAGGACGATCTAGTAGGATTTCACTGACCGCCGCGGTCGTGACCCTTGGAAAAGTTCACCAAAATATTTAAATCAAATAGCAGGACTGTGCAAAACAGAAATGCTGGCAAAACCTCCTGGGGGCTTCTTTTATTAACTGTTTCAACTTGCAGTGGTTCTACCTTTTGCCTCAACCTTTGAAACTAACACGTGCACAGCAGGGAGGATCACAGACACAGGCTTTGAAATTCCTGGTTGGGGTGTGTGTGTGTGTGTGTGTGTGTGTGTGTGTTTTGTTTTTTTAAATTCTCGTTTGTATCCACCCAGGAGCTGCTTGGCACCACATGGCTGGGAACAGGCTGGATGCCAGAGCAGCATGGCTGTTCCATCAGCAAATTAGGATGTCTGAGAGGCTGCTTCATTCACAGTTTGCCTGCCCTCTGCCAACGTGAAGTCCTCCGGGAGCCTCCCCACCAGTCACGTGGAAGGGGGCAATGCCCAGCGCGCCCCTGCCACTCACGCTCCTGGCTCAGACTCAGTGCGGTTGCAGTCAGCAGCCAAAGGGAGAGATCACCCTGGGGGGAAAGCACGGGGGGCCCTGGAAAACCCCGTCCTCTCTGCAAGCATGCCACGTGCCTCTGTGGCAGCCAAGGCAAGGGTCCCACATCATCCACGCAAGTACAGAGGCATGAGCTGGAGGCCAGAGCCAGGATTCTTGCCCAGAAGGGCTCTTTGAGGCTTGTGTGTTTTGCTGGTGTCTCTGTAACCAGCCTTCGCGGGGCATGTTACGGACTGAATTGTCTTTTCCAAATACTTCTGTTGGAGCCCCAGCCCCCACGGTGACTGTATTTGGAGGCCTACGCACGGGCAAATAAAGTTAACTGAGATCGTAAGAGTGAGGCCCAATATAAGAAGAATTAAGTGTCCTTATAGGAAGAGACTCCAGAGATCTCTCTGTGCACTTGCAGAGCGTAAAGCCCAGATGAGGACACAGCGCGAAGTCGCCTGTCTACAAGCCAGCACGAGAGGTCTCACCAGAAACACCCCTGATGGCACCTTGATCTTGGACTTCCAGCCTCCAGAGCCACAAGAAAAAGAGTATCTGTACAAGCCACCCACTCTGTGGCGTTTTTGTCATGGCAGGACAACCAGACGACTGCGATAGATTTCCAGAGCAAAACCTAGGGAAGTCCAGGGCAAACCAGGACATGGTTGTCACCGTATACCCCCCATGACCCTTCCCGGAAAGCTGCACGTTATACACTGCTCGGGAAGGCCCGCACTCCTAGCATCATCTCCAAGGAGCACCAGTCGGCCCTGGGCTATGGGCCGCGCCAGGGGACATGAACTCCAGCGCACTTCTGCTCCAGGCCGTTGTGGCTCCAGCAGCGGGGCTCTGAAGGTCACAGGGACAAGCGGGCAGAAACAAAACACACAGAAGCTGGGGGATGCACGCACAGGACGGATAAAAGGGACCCCTGGAGAGCTGGAAAGAGCACCAGGACTGTCCCCGGGTGCTCCTATCACCCATTTTATAGATGAACAAAATGAGGTATGGGAGATTAAGTGATTTGCCCAAGACTAGAGAGCTTTGGTTTGGGGCACCTCGATTTTAGACTCCTGGCCTCCGGAACTTAGGAGAACAAATATTGGTTGCGCTCAGTCTCTCAGTTTGTGGCACTTTTTATGGCAGCTGCAGGAAACTGAGTGGGGGAGGGCGGCCGGCAGGGGGATGGGGAGGCGGGATCTGTGATCATGGATTCAGGGGCATGGCTGTAAGGACCCTGGGCAGCCGAGGGGTGTTTTAGTGAGTGGGGACAGCAAGGACAGCGACTGAGACCCCGAGGTCCAGCGACCCCGGCTTTCTGAGCGCCTGGTCCATCGCCGCCGCAGCAACTCGCCCTCTGCCATCAGCCATCGTCCGCTCAAACCTCCTCGTGCAAACCGAAGCCAACCCCAAACTGCTGTTTGCTTTTCAGAGCCTCAAGAACACATGTTAGGAATCAAGAGTTCCCTGCGGACCTCCTACCGTGATATTTCCAAGGCTGGCGCTTTACTGCGCCGAAGAGCTGAAAAGGAGCCAAGCGCACATGGGGGGGTGTCCGTTCTCCCACTCGGCATACCCCCTGTGGGTCCTCAGGCTCAGGGAGTCACCCGGGACGCAGGGGGCCCCCCAGTGACCCGCCGGCCTCACAGCCTGGGAGCGGGGAGCACCACCAGGCGAGCACTCCTCTCCGCTCCTGGCCAGTCCTCTCCAGGCAGGAAAGCCGTGGCCCTCAGGCAGGCGAGGAAGCTGCCAAGCAAAATGGCATTTACAGAGAGGTTTTCCTTAGTAGACCAATTGCGTTTGTTATGTATTTGCATTTTGTTAAGTAAACAAAACCGGTGGCAGCCAAGACTGCATATGCACTTAAAAAGACAAAAAGTTTTAAAGACTCCTATATTCTTGATAAGGGTTCGGGGGTGCAGAAGATCTTATCCCTGGGCACCGTCCCTAGGATGGCTCTCCTCAAAAAGAAAACAGAGAGCAAGTGTTGGCGACGAAGCAGAGAACTCAGAACCTCTGTGCTTTGCAGCCGGGGATGTAAAATGGTGCCACCACCTTGCAAAAGGGCTCGGCGATGTCTCAAAGCACAAAGCACAAAGTTATCATATGATCCAGGAATTCCACTTCTGGGTGTGTATCTAGAAAAAGTGACAGGACGGTCTTGGACCCATTTTGTAGTACACCCGTGGTCACCGAGGCTGCATTCACGATAGCCAAGAGACGGAAGCAGCCCATGTACGCATCGAATGAATGGGTGAAGCAAACGGGGTCTATTCATACGGAGGATGATGATTCAGCTTTAAAAAGGAAGGGGATTCTGACACCTGCTATGACATGGGCAGCATGTGAAGTGAAATAAGCCACTCTTATGTCAAAGACTGGAGAAAGGAGAAGGAAATTTCCAAGAGGAGAAATACCGTCTGCTACCACTTATAGGAGGCACTTAGAGGAGTCAGATGCAGAGACAGAAGGTAGAATGGTGGGTTAATGAGGGGGAATGGGGAGCTAGGGTGTAATGGGGACAGAGCTTTAGTTTTGCAAAATGAAAAAAGTTCTGGAGGCGGATGATGGTGAAGGGTGCACAACAGCGTGAATGGACTTATGCCACAGCACTGCACACTTAAAAGCAGTCGAAATAGTAAATTTTATGTGATGTGTATTTCTCCACAATTTAAAAAAATGAAAAAGATAGTATCTTTGGGGAAACCGGGCAAATGGGGAGCAGGAACTCTCTATGCTAGTTTTGCAACTTACATGAACCTAAAACTATTTCAAAGTAAAAAGTTAAAAAAAAATTAAACCATTTAAAGGGTAAAAGTGTCTTTATAAATGCACAGGAAAAAAATCTGAGTACATACTGAGTGTTGCTTTTAGGTCATGGGATTTGGGGGAAACATTTTTTTACCTTTTTAAAATTTTCTAGACTTGCTAAATGCAATGGTATTATTACAATTAGAGGTGAGAAGAAACCCTACTTTTTAAAAAGTCCTCTGAGTTTATCTTTGTGTATGGTGTGAGAGAGTGGTCAAGTTTCATTCTTTTGCATATAGTTGTCCAATTTTCCCAGCACCATTTATTGAAGAGACTGGCTTTTTTCCACTGGATGTTTTTTCCTGCTTTGTCAAAGATTAGCTGCCCAAAGAGCCAAGGGTCCATTTCTGGGGTCTCTATTCTGTTTCATGGTCCAAATGGATGAAAGACCTCGATGTGAGACAGGAATCCATCAAAATCATAGAGGAAAACATAGGATGCAACCTCTTTGACATCGGCCACAGTAACTTTTTTCATGACACATCTCCAAAGGCAAGAGAAACAAAAGAAAAAATGAACTTGTGGGACTTCATCAAGATAAAAAGCTTCTGCACAGCCAAGGAAACAGTCAGAAAAACTAAGAGGCAGCCCACGGAATGGGAGAAGATATTTGCAAATGACACTACAGATAAAAGACTGGTATCCAAGATCTACAAAGAACTTCTCAAACTCAATACACGAGAAACAAATAATCCAATCAAAAAATGGGTAGAAGATATGAACAGACACTTTTCCAATGAAGACATACAAATGGCTAACAGACACATGAAAAAATGTTCAAAATCATTAGCCATCAGGGAAATTCAAATCAAAACCACCCTGAGATACCACTTTACACCAGTTAGAATGGCAAAAAAAGGCAAGAAACAACAATTGTTGGAGAGGATGTGGAGAAAGGGGATCATGACTGGATTAAGAAGATGTGGTCCATATATACAATGGAATATTACTCAGCCATCAGAAAGAACGATTACCCAACATTCGCAGCAACATGGACGGCACTGGAGGAGATTAAGCTAAGTGAAATAAGTCAAGCAGAGAAAGACAATAATCATATGGTTTCACTCATTTATGGAACATAAGAAATAGCAGGGAGATCAGTAGGAGAAGGAAGGGAAGAATGAAGGGGGGGTAAACAGAAGGGGGAATGAACCACGAGAGACTACGGACTCTGGGAAACAAACTGAGGGCTTCAGAGGGGAGGGGGGACTGGGATAGGCCGGTGATGGGTATTAAGGAGGGCACATACTGCATGGAGCACTGGGTGTTATACGCAAACAATGAATCATGGTGACATCACGTATGGTGACTAACATAACATAATAAAAAATTTATTATTAAAAAAAAAGTCCTCTGATACTTTCCTAGTTAAACATAGAAATGTCTCTTTTGACATCCGAGGGCCAAAATAGAGTCTTATTTTAAGATCTCCAGCCACTCGCAAAATTTATTTATAAACAAATATTTATAGATGTGTAAATCTGTATTTATAGTAGCAAGTAAAGTTTTGTTGATGGGATTACGACCACCATCCCTCTAATCAGCAGTGAGATGAAAACAAGACAGACCAGCTGCTAAATAAAGAAAACAGGCATCAGCCACAGCTGAGGCTAGTGGCCGGCTTCTGTATTCTGAATGGGAAGGAATGTCATTGCCACCAACAGGCTAATGGTCTTGTCAGTGGCAATCAGGAAGCTTTCCTATGAAGCTCCATGACGACACAGGGACATAGGGGCCCCAGTGCCTTTCCTCAGGCTCCTCTGTCCCTTCCCACCCTCTCCTCCATTGCAAACCACCACAGAAAGGGTGGAGAAAAGTTTTCTTGGGAAAATGTGAGCAAAAATTCTCCCCTCCTAGCTGACAGGCTATAGGTTAAATTGTGTGTCCTCCTCCTCCCCCCCAAAAAGAGACATTGGAATCCTAACTCCCAGTACCTAGAATGTGACCCTCTTTGGAGACAAGGTGTCTGTAGAGATAATGAAGTTAAGAGGAGGTCATGAGGGCAGCCCTAAATCAATATAACCGGTGTCCTTATAAGAAGGGGGGATACAGAGGCAGACACGCACAGAGGGAGGAAAACGTGTAGACACACAGAGAAGACAGCTGCGTCCAAGCCAGGGAACAAGCGAGGCCCCTAGAAACTAGAGAGAGGCCTCGACCAGAGTCTCCTTCGCAGCCTTTGGAAGGACCCAAACCTGCCAAAGCCTTGATCTTGGACTTGGAGCCTCCAGAACTGTGAGACCATATGTTTCTGATGCTTAAGCCTCCCGCCTGTGGCCTTGCTATGACAGCTCTCGCAAACACAGGTCTTCACCGCGCTTCCAAGCCTGCCGCTTTCCGGACAAGCCCGTTCTCTCTCCGACGGGGAGGCTCTGCATCTGGATTCAGTCGTCGCTGGTTCAAGCCCTCCTTTCCAGACCCACCGCATCTGAAGCGGCTGCTTTCCCATTTGTACCTGAAAGGTCCGAGCTCGTCATCCTTGGCCCTGTTATTTTCAAGTCTGGTAGGCTGCTTGACAAACTGGCTCCCAAGCCATCCAGAAGACCCCCTCTCTCAGTTCTGCCTCACCGCATCCCGTAACAGGGACATAGGACCTAATGACTTTCGGGACACAAGACACCAGCTATCCTGGGAGCCCGCAGGGCAGAGGGACGACGGGTTCCAAACAGCCCGTTATACAGCCTTGCATGTCCCGGGCGGACAAAGCAAGTGGGCACAGCCCCAGGTCGGGGTGCGTTTCCCACCCTGCGAGGAGTGGATGGTGGTTCCAAACCCCCAGCTTGTGGCTTAGCCCAGAATGAAGGAACCGCACGGCCCCCACGCCGCAGTGGGGAGGGTGGGTGGTGAGTTCAAACAGAGTCACCGGCTCCAACTCTGTGTGGTTTGGCAACATGAAAACTCAGCAGTACTAACCTCTTCAAACCTCAAACCTCCACTGCGTGGGGAGGAGGGACCCTCAGAGAGCCTTCCCCACCCCGATTCTGCAGTGCCTCCCGGTCTGCGTGCCCCTGACCTGCAGCTCCCTGAAAGTGCGGACTGTGGCTCCTCTCGGCTTAGAAAGGGGGGCAGGGGTTCAAAGGGAGCCAACAACTTGCTGGGCCCTTTCTTCTCTGAACTAGCTACATTCTTGGGCGATCTCAGCGCACGTCAGGTCCAGCCAGAGGTTAGATCTGAAAACCACAATAATGTCTCTATTTATTTGATCACTCAACAAATGTTTGCTGACCACCTCCTCTGCTCCGGGCACAGCTGGTACTGGGGATACAAGACGGGAAAGACAGGGTTCCTGTGCTTGAAGACTATGCAGCTGGAGGGAGAAGGGGGGCGACAGATGCAGAAATAGACAACTGTCAACCAAGATAATAAGTGACCAGGACATACATAAGCAGGTATGGGGGAATCAGGATCATTGTGGTTGACTGAATCACGTCCCTGCGAAAGATAGCCACATCCTAATGCCCAGAACCTGTAAATGTTTTTTTTATGACAAAAGGAACTTTCGATCATGGATGTGATTGATTAAAAGGGTCTTGCTACGGGGGGAGATTCTCCCGGATTATCCAGATGGGCCCCATCTAATTGCAAAGGGCCTTCTGCGATGTGTTCTGAAGGGGCCACAAGCCCAGGAATACAGGCCGCCTCTAGAAGCTGGAAAAGCAGCGAGACAGATTTGCCCTTCAGAGCCTCCAGAAAAGACCAGCCCCGGCAACACCTTGATGTTAACCCCATAAGATCCATTTCCAACGTCTGATCTCCACGGACGTGAGAGGATACATTGTGTTGTTAAGCCAGTAAGTGTGCTGTGATCTGTGACGGCAACCATAGGCAGCTAACCCAGGGCCGGAGGTTACGGATAATGATTTCTTCTCGTAGGAGCACATCTGACGCCATCTTACAAAACAGGCAGGAAAAGGGGCCCAGCAGAGAAGACGGCCAACGCGCAGGGGGAAATCTGAGCAGTTGAGCACGGCCAAAGCACAAAGCTGTAGGCAAAAAACAGTGAGAAGTGGGCTGGGCGATGGGCAAGGACCAGACTGCACAGAGCCCTGCCTTCTTGCTAAGGAGTGGGGGGATTTTGGATGATGGTCATCGGGAAGCCAGGCAAGGGCCCTAAGCTGGGGAGTCACATGGTCAGGGTTTGGTATTAGGAAGAGCAGGGGCCGGGTGGACGCAGGATGGATTTTGGGAGACAGTTAACTAGATGCTTGCTGCAGGGGCTTGATCAGAGGTGATCAGGGTCGGTGTGTAAGCGACTGAAGTGAAGTGGCTTCCGTGAAGGGTGGGAAAGGCAAGATCCTGAAGCTGGCTGAACGGGGGAGCTTCTGGACGGGGATCAGGCCCGATGGCCAGGATTCTGGCCTGGGGGCCAAAGACAACAGAGCAGAGGAATGAGAGCAGATTGAGAGGGGGAAACTGGTAAGTCTGGCTTTGCACGTGTTGACGTTGAGGTGCCCGTGGAGTATCTGACAGACGTCCCACCAGACATGGACACTCACATTTGAAGTTCAGGGAGACACAGATGTGACAACTCTGGCTGGCAGGTAGAAGCTGAGACAATGAGGGGGAGCGGGAAGCTGGGGACGGGAGAGGGGGACACCATCGTTTAGAAAGCAGGTGAGGAGAGAAGAAATCCAGAGGGAGACCAAGAAGGAAGAGTCAGAGAAGAGGAGAGTCATGGAACTGAGGCAAGACAGAGTTTCTGGAAGGAAAGGGTCTTCGCCTGGGCTGCCGTAACAAAACACCACGGATGGGTTTAAACAACAAACGTTTCTTTTCTCCCAGTTCCAGAGGCTGGAAGTTCCAGATCAAGGCGTCGGTGTCTCCTGGCAGGTGACTGTCGTCTCGCTGTATGTTCACATGGCCTTTTCTCTGTGTGTGAGCATTCCTCATGTGTCCCCTTCTTCTTAGAGGGCCACCAGTTCTTTCTCATTGGGGAACACCTTTATGACCTTATTTAGCCTTAATTACCTCGTCCAAGGCCCTCTTTCCAAATATAGTCACACTGGGGGTTAGGGTTTTAACATGACTGACTTGTGGCTCTCAGTGTCAGGTCCTGGGGACGCAGGGGACCAAAAAAAAAAAAAAAACCCCAAAAATGTCTAATATATTTGACAACGGGAAAAGTCCTAATGATAATGGAGAACAATTTCAGCGAGGCGGTGGGAGAAAATGCCAGAATGCAGGGGTCCAGCAAGATGAATGGAACAACAGGAAGAGACAGAGGCAGCAAATGTGAGGACATCTTTAATTTATTTTTTTAGAGAGAGAGGGAAGGGGAGAGGGGCAGAGGGGGCAGGAAAGAGAGACTCTTAAGTGGGCTCCTCCATGGGGCTCAGTCTCACGACCCTGAGCTCATAACCTGAGCCAAAATCAAGAGTAGACACTTAACGGACTAAGCTACCCAGGTGCCCCATGAGGACTTCTTTAATGAGCGTGGATATGTTGGGATGAGAAGGGGAGAAGGGAGAACAGATTTAAGTTGGAATTGTGTTGGGCCAAGACAGGGTATTACTGGTGGCTTATTGTCGTTTATGGGGCTCTACAGAATAAAGCTTTGTGGGGAATTTGGAGGGGTGCCTCCTAGCCAAATGGCATGTGGCTCTTCTAAGGTCAAGATGTTAGTTGGGGTTCTCTAGAGAAACAGAGCCCATAGAATATCTGTACACATCACACCTATATGTGTGTATGTATGCAATATGTATGTCTATGGGAGACAGATTTATTATGAGGAATTGGCTCATGGGATGAAGGGGGCTGAAAGGCCCCACAATCTGCCCTTTGCAAGCTGGAGGCTCGGGAAAGCTGGGGTTATAGTTTCGTCCAAGTTCAAAGACACGAGAACCAGGGGAGCATCTGGCGTAAATCCCAGTTCAAAGGCCACAGAGCATGAGATAAGATGTCTCAGCTCAATCAGGGAGGCAGGAAAAAAGGGGAGCATTTCTCCTTTCTCTGCATTTTGTTCTATTCAGGCCCTCAAGGAAATGGGTGATGCCCTCTACCCTGGGGAGGGCAATCTTACGTACTGTGTCCTCCAATACGGTAACGCTAATCTCATCTGAGAAGGTGCTCAGACACAGGCGGATATAACGTGTAATTGACTAGCACTCCATGGCCAGTCAAGGTGATGGGTGAAACTCATCATGACGGACAGAATAAACATTTTAACACTTTAACTCTGCACCGTGAATATCTGTCCACTGAAGTGGATTTCTGTGTGCCTAAAGAGGTGGCCTGGAGGCCGATAGAAGTCAATGACTAATCTTAAAAGGAATTTGCTCCAACCCGTCTGTGCCTGGCGGCGGCAGGACCCCCCACACCTGGCAGACAGGTCTGGGCCAGAAGGTTGAAGAAGATGTGCGTGTTGCTTCATGCCTGGGTGAAAATGGTTGCAGTTTTAAGAGCAAAGGATCTCAAAGTTTGTATAAAGTAAAACAATGGGCAAGCTAGACATTTGACATATTAAAAAGAAGCATTCGGGGAAGCAGCCAAGAACAGATGACGAAGAAGAGAGGTTTGTGGTTGTCATGGAAGGTTTAAGGAAGGCAAGGGCCGGTTCAGCGATGGAGCACAAAGGAGTGGCCTTGTCACTCACAAGAGCAGTGGAAACGCTGAAAGGTCAGCATGTGGGACAATTAATCGTGAGCAGTGCTGGCTGACGTGTTACATTCACTTGGAAGAGAACTTGACCACCAGAGGAATTTCTGTGAAAACTTGCCAAGGATTCTGAATGATGAACTTAAAACTAAAAAGCCTTGGCGTTTGCTCTGATTGTTCAAGGCGGGGGTGGGGGAGCTTGAAAAAATAAAAAAAGCACACGTTGTTGAGAAAACTAGTAACTTATCACTGAACATGGTGTTTCTATTATGATTCAGAAGCAAAGCCTCAATGTTTGTGGTCGAAAACTTCGACATCCCTAAGACTTAGAAGAAACACCCATTTCAAAAGCAAAAGTGAAGAAAGTACTCATTTGTTTCTTTAACATCAGTGACATTGCTCATGCTCGTAAGAGACTTGACCAGATTTTTTGTATGCAAAAGCCACACGCGATAGTTAATGCTTCCAGGCACGTACTTTGTACCAGGGTGTACGCGGTGTCTTATATTGTATATGTTAACTAAGTAACCTCATTTACCCTATTACCCCCAAATTCCAATTTTGCAGATGGTTCTGGATTTGATGCATCTTCCGTTGCACCGTGCTAAATGGCAGGAGTGGGAAAAGAGCGGGGTTCATGCCGCCCATGTGGGGTTTGTACCGATGGCCCTGGCTAGCCCTTCATCTTTGGAGGATGGAACTCACAGGTACCTTGTGAATGGCCCAGATGTGGGAGGTGAGGAGAGAGTGTGGTCCAGGATGATGTTCAGGTTGGGGCATCAGGGTAGAGTCTGAGATGCCCCTTACTAGGAGAGGGAGCATAGGAGAAACTGGTCTGGGGCGTGAGATTCTTGGTTTTGAACACACTGGGTTAATGTGGGCCTTCCATGGGGCTTGATAAAAATATCCAAAACTCCAGAGAATATTCTGTTCCAAAGACAGAGTTGATCTGGATTTTGTGGGGAATCACTGGTCACATCAAGATTCTATCAACTCCTGAGCACAGCGTTCCCAAATTGAGCGCCCCACCCTCAGCTGTCCCTCTGTGAAAATCTACGTCAGGAGGAGACCAGAACTTCTACCTGCTTCTGTGTCTGCCTTCCTTGGGGTGGGCATGCCAGTGACTTCATGTGGTCAGAAGTGGATTCCTCTCCTCTCTGACTCTAAGCATCCCAAAGTTTCCACGTAAGATGTCACTTCCTAACATGCTCTATTCTGGACATCGTAAGACTTCACAGAGTTGACTCCCCTGTTGTGCCCAAGGCCTCATGTCAAGACCAGATTTGCCAGCAGAGTAGGGCCCTTCACCAGTCGGGTGTTGAATAGTATCTCCTCCGAAATTCACATCCCCCTGGAACCTCAGAATGTGACCTGATGTGGAAATAGGAGTTTTGTAGATATAATTAATTTAAGATGGCTCTAAATTCAATGACTGGTATCTTAATATTGGCAGGTCATGTGAAGACACACAGGGAAGAAGGCCACGCAAAGCTGGAGCAGACCTCAAAGGAGAATTGGACACTGGAGCCGAAGAATGCCGAGCCCTGCCTGGAACCAGCAAGCTGGAAGAGGTAAGGAAAGATCCTCCCCCTAGAACCTTCAGGGAGAGTGTGGCCCTGGTACACCTTGATTTCAAACTTCCCTTCTCCAGAACCGTGAGGGAATTAACTTCTGTTTGCAGGCACCAAGTCTGCGGTGACTTTTTACAGCAGTCCTGAGAAACAAGTGCAACCAGATCAAAGGGGTGAGAGGACAATACACGGGAAACAAATAATCAAATAAAAAAATGGGCAGAAGATATGAACAGACACTTTTTCAATGAAGACATACAAAAGGCTAACAGACACATGAAAAAATGTTCAAAATCATTAGCCATCAGGGAAATTCAAATCAAAACCACATTGAGATACCACCTTACCCCAGTTAGAATGGCAAAAATGGACAAGGCAAGAAACCACAAATGTTGGAGAGGATGTGGAGAAAGGGGATCCCTCTTGCACTGTTGGTGGGAATGCAAGTTGGTACAGCCACTCTGGAAAACAGTGTGGAGGTCCCTTAAAAAGTTAAAAATTGAGCTACCCTATGATCCAGCCATTGTACTACTGGGTGTTTACCCCAAAGATACAGACGTAGTGAAGAGAAGAGCCATATGCACCCCAGTGTTCATAGCAGCAATGTCCACAATAGCTAAATTGTGGAAGGAGCCGAGATGCCCTTCAACAGATGACTGGATTAAGAAGATGTGGTCCATATATACAATGGAATATTACTCAGCCATCAGAAAGAACAATTACCCACCATTTGCAGCAACATGGACGGGACTGGAGGAGATTATGCTAAGTGAAATAAGTCAAGCAGAGAAAGACAATAATCATATAGTTTCACTCTTTATGGAGCATAAGAAATAGCAGGAAGATAGGTAGGAGAAGGAAGGGAAGAATGAAGGGGGGTAAACAGAAGGGGAATGAACCATGAGAGACTGTGGACTCTGGGAAACAAACTGAGGGCTTCAGAGGGGAGGGGGGTGAGGGACTGGGATAGGCCGGTGATGGGTATTAAGGAGGGCATGTATTGCATGGTGCACTGGGTGTTATACACAACTAATGAATCATGGAACACTACAGCAAAAACTAAGGATAGGGTGGCTAACATATCATAAAAAAATTTTTAAAAATGGGGTGAGAAGACATCCTACCACCCTGTGCGATACAGAGCGTACAAATGGACGGTGGCTGGAACGTATAGGACAGCGGAACTCTGACCCGCCACCTCCGCAGTCACCAGCCCCTGGAGCCAAACCGCAGCCTCAGCCACAATCAGCCCAAAGGGTTAGGGCTTCTCAGTGACTCCCGACTTCCCCAGGTTTGCCCCTCCTTCCAACTCAGGACCAATCAGAAAAAGCCAAATATGCTCCCTGAACCAATCCCGCAGGATGCCCCCCCCCTTCTAGTTAGCCTGCTTCGGGCTTCCCCATGACAGCAGCCACGCAGCAGGGCCCACCTGAAACTTTCCCTTTCTGCCACTCTAAAGCTCTCCCACTCCTCGGCCCACGGCTGAGTCTCCGTGGAACACGAGTGATGGTTCTGACCCTTTCGCTCCAGCAGGCTCTGATAAACTGCCTCTGTTTGTTCTCCTCGGACGGTCTTTGTTATTTCCACACCTGCCATTTGTGGGTGTGCTAGTTTGCTGTGGCAGGCCATAACAAAATATCACAGCCTTGGTGGTTTAGACCACAGAAATTTATTTTCTCCCTGTTCTGGAGGCTGAGGATCAAAGTGCTGGCAGATGTGGGGCTCTCTCATGGGCTGGCAGATGGCAGCCTTCTTGCTGTCCTCACCTGGTCTTTCCTCCGTGTTCTTGCGTCCCTGGGATCTCTCTGTGTCATCAAATCTCCCCTTTTTACAAGGATACCATCACATTGAGTTGGGGTCCACCCTCCCAGGCACCTCGTTTTTAACTTAATCACATTTTCAAAGGCCCTATCTCCGAATACATTCATATCCTGCAGTACTGGGGGTTTGGGCCTCAATATATGGACATCGGGAGAACACAGTTGAGCCCACAAGAGTGGAGAAGGTCAGCTGGAGTGTGACAGAGGTGTGCGAATGCCATCCGATCAGCAGGATGCCTGCTTTGTAAGAATGCATCGTCTGTGTGTAGATTTTAGGTGGCCTGTGCACCATGAGGCTGGAAGCTTGGGCGACAAGACATGAGTGAGGATACCAGGAGTTCAGAGTTGGCATTAGGATACAGAAAGGAGTCTGGGCCTCCGTGTACTGGCCCAGTAAATAACTGCGTGAGTCGAAGAGCTGGGCCACAGAACTGGTCCCACTTCTCACATAGTTGCCTCACATTCTTGCCATCTCTCTCTAAGGTCACCAAAGGGAAGCAATCCAGTGGATGTACGTGCATTTGACAGATGAGGACATGGCTTTGCCACACAACCAAGGTCCATGATTACTCGTTTCCAGGGTGGTGAATGGACTCAGAGAAGGAGGAGGCGGTTCACTGGCCGCCATGTGTGAAGGATGTTGGTACCCAAAGTGCGTGCCCAATTTATTTTCCCTGTCCTTCATTTTTATGTTTAGAAAGTATTTGAGGGCTTATACCCTGAGTTAGAAGAGTATCTCCCTTTTCCGTAAGTGCCTTTCAGCCACCCACTCATCTAAGTCATGTGACTCCTCTTGGCATTATTTTCAATCCTATTCATTCATCATTCCATCCACCCATTCACCACTATCCACCTACCATCCACCACCCACCACCCATCCATCCACTATCTAACATTCACCCACCCATCTATTTACTATCCTTCCAACCACCCATCCATCTACCACCATCCGTCATCCATCCATTCATCCATTCGTCTCCCCATCCACCCACCTATCCATCCACTGCCTACCACCCACCCATCCATCCATCTACTATCTACCATCCACACACCCATCTATTTACTATCCATCCAACCACCATCCATCTACCAGTATCCATATGTCATCCACCCACTCATCCATTCATCTCCCCATCCACCCACCCACCCACCCACCCATCCACCACTATCCATCTATCATCCATCCATCCATCATCTACCCACCCATCCACCCACCTATTCATCCATTAATCCATTCATCTATGTGTTTAGGGCACTGGGTATACATACAAAGATGAGTGAGACAGTGTCCTAGAGCCCTGGAGGACAGAGCAATGTGTTAACAATTATTACAGTCAGTGCTACAACATGTATACCTAGGAGTACTCAAAGGAAGGCAAGACAAATTAAGCTTGGGAAGGTGGACAGAGCACTTGTATGTAGCCTCTCCCTTCAAACACTTCACAAATCAATTTCCTTCTTTCTATTATGATCATCAGCATATCCACTCTGTGGACAAAAAATCTGAAAGGGGAGCAAGTAGACCCAACAACATGACATCCCTAAGCATCCCCAGCCGTCCTTTAACTCTGGGCTCTTTGCCAGGAATAGTGGGGAGAAAACTGACCATGAAGGCAGACTTTGCCACTGACAAATCAGGAGTTCTTCAATGCATCACTTCTCCATTTTGGTGTCAAATACATAATGTAAATCAATGTAAATGAGGGAGGTGGGCTCTGACTTCTACCTTTCAAAATTATTCCCAGGTATCCACAGCAGAGAGGACAAGGAGAGTTGGACTCACAAGGCTCACACTGATTTTGTGTCTGAATACATGACGTTAGTTGTGAGTAAAAAATAATAATAATAAAAAGATTTGAACTAGCAATGAGTTATAAAAACTCTGCTCCACGAAGTTGCTTTGTGCTTATTCTAAGAACCCACATTTCTTGGTGCTCTTTGCGTTCTTGCGTCAAATTCCAGGGGACTGAGCCTAGGGCTGGGTGACCCCCCCCCCCAGGTCCCCGTGATTCTGTGGCTTGGGCCCGAACGTTCTGAAAGTGAGACTGGTTCATGTAATTGAAGTGGTCATGGGTGGGAAGGACTCTGAATGGGCTCTTTGGAGCTGATTCAGATGACACGGTTCATCTTTCAGGAAAGGGGACACTTGTCCAACCTGCGGTGACACGGCATCATTCAGGCGTGAGTAATGGCGATGATTCGTCTCTGAGGCATCACCCAGCTTCACGTCTGCTCCAGATTTAGACTTGCTCCCTAAGACTTTCAGCAAGCTCTTTCTTTATAAGCCGTAAGAACCCATCTTTGAGAGGCCATTCACAGAGAGAAAGAGGACATGGCTTGAATGGAAAGCGATTTGCATACGGGAGCTATGCTCCCTTCTGTGCAGATGAAGTCAGGGATCAATCTGGGGGGGGGGGCTCCATGGCAGGGGATGAATCTGAGGGGGGGGCTCCATGGCAGGGGATGAATCTGAGCGGGGGGCTCCATGGCAGGGCACACTCGTGACAGGGACAGCTCTCCCGTAGCACCGCCAGGCCTGCGGATGTAACCGCCAACCCTGGAAATCCACTAAAAGCCATTCAGGGAGGGACAGCAAAGAGCAAGGCCAGAGTCTCTCCCCAGGTCCAAATTCCCTGAGGTTGAATCCTTGGCCCTGACCCTCCGCCGGTTTGTGACCACGAATGAGGACTCCTTCTGAGCACCTACGAGCCCAGACAGCACAAAAGGAGCTCTTTCCTTTTTTACTGGTGGCTCGTTCCTAAAATGAACGCGTGCAGTGTGCGACTGAAATCCTGATCGTGGGAACTGGGCAAACTACTGAATTTCCGCGTCAGAGACAACACGACCATTTACAGGGCTCTCGGGAAGGGAACGGCAGGAAGCCTAAGGGCCCAAGTCTGCGGTGGCCTGTTCTTATGTGCCCACCAGGTAAGAGTTGTTTTCACATGTTTCAAGGGTCGTAAAAATACAAACACAAAACTGCAAACACAAGGAAGAGTATACAACAGACTGCACGGTCGGCCGCTAAGTGTAAGATCTTGACTCCCTGGCCCTTTACAGAAAAGGTTTGTGCATCTCTGGACTAAAGGAAGAAATGTACTTGAACTAACTAGCACAGGGCCTGGCACACGGGGACACTTGGAAAGGTGGGATTTCACTGCAAAAAAAAGGGGGGGGCGCCTGGGTGGCACAGCGGTTAAGCGTCTGCCTTCGGCTCAGGGCGTGATCCCGGCATTCTGGGATCGAGCCCCATGTCAGGCTCCTCCGCTGTGAGTCTGCTTCTTCCTCTCCCACTCCCCCTGCTTGTGTTCCCTCTCTCGCTGGCTGTCTCTCTCTCTGTCAAATAAATAAATAAAATATTGAAAAAAAAAAAAGGACATTCTGGGAACGATTTAGTTGTAAGAAAATGTAACTGGGATGCAGCATATGAGAGAAAATGTGTCCAATTGTGGGGCATGTATCTATTCCTATCTGGCCTGCCCGCTATGTTGGTCCTCTAGGGCTGCCGTAACAAAGGGCCACAGACTGAGCAGCTTAACTGAACCTTATTTCTCTTTAGTTCTAGAAGCTGGAAGTCCAGGATCAAGGTGTCGGAGGGTTTGGTGTCTCCTGAGGACTCTCTCCTTGGCTTGTGGATGGTTGCCTTCTCCCTGCGTCTCTCATGGTCTTTCCTCTGTCTGGTGTCCCTGTACGGGTCCAGATTTCTTCTTCTTGTAAGGACACCAGTCGGACTGGGCTAGGTCTCACCCTCACGGTGGCCTTATTTTAACTCACCTCTTTAAAGGCTTATCTCCAAAGGCAACCACAGACTGAAGTCCTGGGAGTTAAGGCTCTAATATATGGATTTGGGGGAGTGGGTACAGTTCAGCCCATAACACCCCCCCTTAAATTAAATGAAACATTAATAATTAATAATGCTTATCCCTTTATTTAAAACAAATAATCCGTACATACTAAGAGGTGCTGGGTAACTATGGGAAAGGCCAGTCTGATTTTAGGGGCCCTTTACATGGCAGGCATCTTCACCTTCCCTGTGGCAGAAACAGTAACAGTACCCCACATATCTACATGTGCCCCCACATTTCTCAGCCTCTCCCTCACGGGACGGCCGTGGCATGAGTTTCAGCCCTCAAGGGCAGAGTGTTCAAGGACCTCCAGCTCACACTTCCTCAGCTGCAGCAGCCACAGAACCATGTTGAGAGACTGGAGCTCCGGGCGGGAAGCAGCCTGGACCCCTGAGTCACCGCATGGAAGATGGCTGCTCTAGGGGAGGGGGTGGGGGACTGGGATAGGCCAGTGATGGGTATTAAGGAGGGCACATATTGCATGGTGCACTGGGTGTTATATGCAAATAATGAATCATGGAACACTACATCAAAAACTGGGGATGTACTGTATGGTGACTAATACAACAAAATAAAAATTATTAAGAAAAAAAAACAGTGAAGATCAACCAATCTAATGCAAAAAAAAAAAAAAAAGATGGCTGCTCTGGAGTCCACCAAACTGCATAAAAAATTGTGTGAGAAATAAACCTTTATTGGGCAAGCCACAGAGATTTGGGGTTTGTTACCAGAGCAAAGCCTCATCTATCTAACACACTGGGGTGCCAGAGAGGAAGTGAACACTGACAAAGGGGTCATGGAAGGCATTCTCCTCTCACACCTGCCACGAATTCACGGCCCAACTTTGGGCGAGAAGCCTTGCTCATGACAAAGTCTCGCAGCTTGCCCTTTCTAGCTGGCTCCGGTAACGAGGCCTGTGAAGAATACATTTTTGTTATTCCTGAGGGTGTATTATACCAGCTAAAGACTTTCCTTTCAAAATAGGTAATGGGTCATCTTCTGAGCCACGAACATGTGTAACTAGCTCAGGCCCTGAAGTAGGACCCATTTCTTTCTTCCACCTGAGAATAATGCCGTTTCCTGGCATTGTCTTCTCTGCAATGCGCCATTTTTGGTTTTATACCGCTAAGCTCCAGCTGACCCCTGGGTTTGCTCCACGCCGAGCTACTGCCAGAGCTGGTTGCCCCAAATGCCTCCTTATCCACACACCCGCTCAGACGTACACACACCCATGGAAGGGGATTGCAAAGGTTGAAATACTCCCCACCCTTCCCCCACCCCAGTCTGTTGGTGCCACAGTCATCAGACCTCAGAGATAACTGTGCGTCGCGAAAACAGGTCTGCAGAAAAGAAGTTCAAATATATACCCCATTCGTCTTTGGAACCAGATGTCTGAAAAGCTCCCCTGACGAAAAAGCCGCCACAAATAATACAGTCATTTACTACTCAGGAAATACGCTCCTTTCATTGAGAAGTGATGACATTAAATTGAACCAGCTCCCAGTACTGCTCTGAATTATTCTGTGCCTGGAGTTCGCGGAGGGTCCCACAAAGAAAACAAGTATAATAACCGAGAGGCTTCCAGGCCCCCCTAAAAATACCAGTCTTGCACTCTTTCTGAATTCGTTTCGTTTTGTGACATGGCTGTTTAGAAAATGTTTTATCGATTTAATCTAGTAAAACCCAACAGCCTTCTAAGAGCTTCGGCAGATAACCAAGAGTTCCAGGGGTTGCTCAGCTCACTTGGAAGATCTGTCGAGAAAGAAAAAGTCTTTCTCTGGTGGTTGGATGGTGGAAAGAGCGTGATGTGTAGAATCGTAAGAAGCTGCACGATTTTGACAATGACCTGAAACTGCAAAGACCCAGGCTATGGAAGGACCTCAGAGATACCCATTGTAACGACTTGATCTGCTGTGGACTTTCCACTCTGTCCACGGCAGCCACGCTGTGATTTCTGTGTGTTCTTGGAGGGAGGAGACCTGCCTCCCAGACCCGCTCTGGGACCAGCTCACTGAGGGACTCTGGGGCATCCTTAAACCATTCAAGGCCCCAGTTTTCTCTTCTTCAAAAAGGTTGGGGTTGAAGCACATCATCTCAGGTCCCTTTCTGTTCTGAAATGTTCTGACCTCCTAGAAGGAAACAGCATCACCAAAACCAGATACTCCTTGTGGCCCCCCAAGCCCATCAAACTTCAGGGAGCTTTGCATGGTGGAAGCTTATTCCCACCACATCCTCGGAGCCACACCGTCCAGGGGGACACGAGGCTCTAAGCAAGGTGGCATATCTATCTATCATCTATCTATCTATCTATCTATCTATCTATCTATCTATCTATGTATGAAAAGCTTTCTGCGAACAGTGATGTGGGAAGTCAGAACTGGGACAATCCAGCCCACCATTCCACCTCATCAGCCTTCGTCCCCCAGCCCTGGGTCATGGAGGTAGTGTTCACAGATGTTATTCTTCATGTGCCATTTGCAGAATCTCCAAGGGATATCCTGAACCCGCTAAAAAAGAAAAAAAAAAAAAGATTTGTCTTGAACCGCCGTACTGCTGTACATCGGTCAGATAAGAATTATGTCGATCGTACACCTGCCACGAGCAAACTGAAGCAGTGATACGGGACCAGAAGATGCCCACCTGTATCCGGTCAGAGGGGGGCCACAGACTTCATGTAGAAAACAGCCCGCCTGTTGCAACGTACTCAGTGTGTCAAGATTGACCAAATGCAAATAAATGAAGCAGTCAGAGTGAGGGAAAAGTGTATTTCACAGTCATTATAAAAGTACATATATTTAATAATGGTGACATAAATACAGTCCTTACTTACGACCAAACCATACAATTACAGTTGACTCTTCCTCCTGGACTTCACACGGCGATAGGTCAGTCATTTCCATCGTCACTACAGGCTGACCGAGGTCATGGGCACAGACTAATGAGAGACAGTCATGGGTCGCACAGACAACATACTTTGTACTTACCAAAGGGACAGTCAAGTTTCCCATATAAATATAATAAAATAATAAAGAATTTAACATTTCTTCTTTCACTCGGTTTCATAGATTTGTCAGGTGCTCACATACAAAAAATTCAGTTGGCCCCCCCTTTCTTCACTCCCCCCTCACCTCTCACTGGGTCTGGAATAAACCTGAGTTCACAGTTCAAGTTACCAATGGTGACACGGTCAGTCAGTTGTATGACGTCTGCAGCTGCTCCTGGATGGAGGAACAGAACACATGTCCCAATGAGCTAACAGCAATAGAGAAACGCTCGTGTTCTCAAGGGAAGTACAATACAAGAACGAGACATAAAGGGAGAGGAGTTCACAAGGCACAGGGACAGAGCCTGCAAACCTGTAAGAGCGGGACACTTGCAGCCAGCAATCACGTCCAAAAAAAGGTTCCTTCGCTGGTCAGACACTTCATGTCAAATGGAGGGAGGTCTTTTTCAGATGCTTTTCTTCTCTCTCCTTAAAAAAGCTCCATTTTCAATGGAAAGTTCTGGAACCCGGTCTGGAGCCATACAGAGGAATAACACCAACAGCCAGGAGCCTGACTCCTTCCTAACAAGCCCTAGAGCCTGGAGGATCCCATCGAGGCGGGAGGCAGCGGCTCCAGGGTCTTGTCAAGGTCAGCCGAGACTGGGCAGATCTCAGTCTTTCCTGGCTCAGCTGGAAACGTGTCGAGCAGAAGGAGGTCATGGCGGCTAAATGAGAAAAGATGAAGAACCACCACACGGCTCTCTGGCACGGGCTAGCTGCCAGTGGAAAGGAAGGCAGGCTTCGGACTTCTCCAGGGCTGTCGCCTGGTTCCGACTCCGTGGGCTGAGCGGACTAGCCCTGGGGTGGCCACAGCTGTGGGTTCTGCTCATGCCTGACCAGCCAAGAGCTGAAGACCCCAAGCCACCGTGTGACCTGTCTCCTGAGCTAACCGCTATCCGACCCGTGCGGATTCTTCTTCTATTCCACTTTTGCTCATGACACCGCGGCCCCAGCCAAGCGCCAGGGCCCAGGCCCCATGTGGAGATGGGCCCCAGCAGGCTCCTGCGGGACACGGTCAGACAACACGGAGACCCACAAAACGCGCACGCAGGGATGGCACGGACACAAAACCGGAGACGCATCTTTGGTTCAAGCCTTGGCAAAAGGTGTGAACACAGAACGTGGACTCAAAGCATGTCTGAGGAATGCTGCTGTCCTCAGAGAAGACGTGGTGCTGCGTTCTGAACAGGATCCCGCCACGTGAAGCTACTCACAGCTTACAGCGAACTCGTCCCACCGAAACCACACTTGGTTTCTTGGCAGCTCGAAAACCGCACTGAGCAGAGGTAATGAACGGTGCCTTCCAAATGCATCCACATTCAACCTTAACATCTTCTCTCTTTCTCAATACCCAACTGTAACTATGTCCCATGCCTTCCAGAAGGATCAGGTTGTGTTGGTACGGCGGGAAGAACACAGCGCCCACCGCGATCATGCCCTCCTGCAGGCCACGGGAGGCCACCAGCCACTGAAAACATCACGTGGGAGAGCGCCGATGCCCTCCACGCATAGCCTCTCGTGAAAACGTGAGTTTGGTGGGATCGCTTCTCATCTCCCTACCCAGGTTTTTAAAATCATGTTACTGCAATTTGACATCACCGAAAGAAAAATCATCTTTGGAAAAGAGAAGCCGATGCTTAGCAAGTTTCAACCAAAAATGAAGATGGCAAATGTGTGTCCCCTTTGGCCCTTTCCTTTCACTGGGGTGCCCGCTGTTTGGCTCCGTCTTTGCCTGGCTGCCCCTTCCCACTGGAGGGGGTGCTGCTGTCGGCAGAGGCTGTGGCCCGTCTTCCTCAGAGGCCCCTGAGGCCTGGCAGTTGAGTCAGCGGCTCCCCAGGCTGCAGGGATTCACGCCTACGAGAGGAAGGGGAACCGCCCTGTGACACCACCAGTCCCCATGTGACTGGCCGCCTGCTGAGAAGTCCCAGTCGTGAGAGGCGCACACCGAGTGAGCAAAGATCCCGTAACAGGCTGCAAGGTGAGTAGCCCAGAGGCCGATGCCCTCAGCGGCCCAGCAGAGGGAGGCGGGCAGAGAGGGTGGGTGGCTGGGCGGGCGGAAGGAGGACACGAATGGTGGGGACTGCACCTCTAGCCACCCCTCCGAGTCCATTCCAGCACCTCGGGGTCCCTCCGCAAGCCCGGGTTGGGTCTGTGGGTGTCTGCGGTTCACAGCTGGGACGCGGCAGGGGGAGAGGAGACCCTGAAGGAGGCTCCCACGAGGCCAATTCTTCACACCCTGATGCGTGTGGGGGGCTCTATTCTGCTACTTTCCTCAGAAATACCTAGCATCCTGCCCCTGGCCCAGGTTAGCACTGGCCTTTGACCCCATCGGGCACGTCGAAGGAGAGGCTCACGGGGGCCATGGGCTGCAGCGGGGGCATGCTGGCCTCCAGGGGCCTGTCTGTGGAGGGCTGCAGGCTCTGCTGGCGCTTCCGAAGCATCTGTCCGATGCCCATCATGGGGAACCTGCCGCGGCTCTTCACGCAGTTCGGGCTCCCCAGCGGCTGCGTGGTGCCGTTCCCGGCAGCCGGAGATGGGGCACACATGCCCTCTTCCTTTGGGGGGCTGTTCTTTTCTTCGTGAGCAAAGGAGACCAGAGTGGGATGCAAAGGAGTTTGCAGAGGGGACAGGCTTCCGGGCAGCAGGGCCGGGGAGAGCGTCCGCTCACCGGGATTCCCGCGGGCCAAGCCCCCAGGCGAGCCTAGAATCCTATAGTGATGAGACGGGGACAGCGGTTCGGGGTGGTCCTCACGATCCACGGACTCGAAGGAGCGTACCATATCCAGCACCAGGGGGTCTTCCTTGGGGGGGATGCCAGGGGCGCCGGGGCCCTGCTGAGGGGGCTCCGGTCTCTTGACAATCCTGGGGGTCCTGGGGGGTGGGACGGGGATGAATTCCATGGAAGAAGAAGCCACGCAATTGGAGTCTGACGTTTTGCGGAAAATATTGCGGCAGCCGAAGGAGTCTGCACCCAAGAAAGCAAAGGACATCATGAGGACAGGCACACCAACAGGGCAAGCGGCCCTCCCCTGCCTGCTGCGGCCTCCCGACCAGGACAGACCCTTCCCGGGGAGACCAGAAGGAACCAAGAAGCAAAGGGCCCCAGCGTGCGGCGCTCCCCACAGGGAACCAGATGCTCTTCCCAGGACGGAGGGGACAGCAGGCCAGCGACAGGAGGCCTCCCGTGGTCTGATTTGCCCACGGCACCACCTCAACAGCTGCTCTCCTGGTTGCTTAAAATTCTGGACCCTGCCAATGAGTCTTCGAAGAAGAAAGCTACGTGGCCCAGCAGGACCACCACCCAATGGTCAGAAGCGTACACACCCGGCCCGGCTTGCCGCAGACCGTGACATTGGTCCTCAGACAACCGACGTCGGGAGGAGTGTTTCCCTCGTGACTTTTTTTTAAAATTGTGGCCAAAAAAAAAAAAAAAAACCCATAAATTTCTCATCTTCACCGGTTTTCGGCGTACAGCTCAGTAGTGTTAAGCACATCCGTGTTACTATGAAACAGAACTCTTCAGGTGGAAGTCTAAAACTCTACCCACTCAACAGCATCCCCCGTTCCCAGCCCCTGGCGCCCCCATCCCACTTGCGGTCTGTGACGCTGACTACGCTAGGTGCCTCCTGAGTGGCACCTCTGGTATTTGTCCTTCTGTGACCGGCTTGTTTCACTGAGCAGAACGTCCTCAAGGCGCATCCGTGTTGTAGCAAGTGTTCGAATTCCTCCCTTTCTAAGGCTCCCTCACGACGCCTGATCATACCGGAGCCTCAGCCGGTTCTGACGGGGGCGGGGGGCATACTCCTCATCTATCTATTGACGGCAATGAGCCAGTCCCCGTGGTTTCCACCTCAAGCTGGCTCAGCCTGGAATCCAGGTTTGCAGCCGGTGCCAGAAAAGAAAGGGAAAAGCCCCACCAATCTGAAGCGGAGGGAAATAAAGCCAAGTTCTTGCGGAACAAGTTCTGCCTCAGCTTCCCTTTTCTGCCGTCACACCGCATCACCCCCGGCAGAAAGGGCCTGCTCACCAGCCCCCCACCCCGTGAGCATCCTTCTCAGGAGGCAGGAGGCTACACCGGTCAGGAGAGAACGCTCTAGAGCCAGGCGGCCCAACTGGAAATCTGGACTCTGCCACTCACCAGCTCCCTGACTCTGCACAGTTCCCTGTGCCTAGTTCCTCTGCTCTAGAAATGGGGCTGAGCTAAGAGCTTAAAACAGGGTCTGCCACACAGGGAGTGCTCCATGCTAGCAACTGCCTAAGTTCTCACCTAACATGCTCTCAGACGCCAGGGGTAAGGAAACCACGCAAAGAAACAAAGGAGAACCGGCCCAGGCACGGAATGCCCCTCGAGGGTAGCAAAGCTATCCAAAGTATCAGCACGGACCTAGACTTTGTTGGGGACAACCAGGGGACAGTACCGTCAAGGGCCCGGATTCGCTGCTGGCGACAAAGCCAGAATGCAGAAGCACAAAGGGGGGACAAGCAGAGCTCCTCCTGTGAGACCCCCTGCCTTTGGGGAAGCTCAAGAATGAAAGTGAATCGAATGGAATTTTCCTCTCTGGCTGAGAACCAGGTCTCTCTTAGGGGAACAGGCCCACACTGCTCTGCTCAGTGCTGTTCGGGTCTCCCCAACACTTTCCTGCTTCCCTGCTTGCTTTCCACACCGCTCAGTGCGGCCCCGGAGGAGGGAGCCTCGTATTTATCAGTTGCCCGATGCGTCGGACTCTGAAAGAGGTGGACGAGCCCACGTGTGCACCTCATTTAGTCCACACAGTGGCTCCGACAGGTGGGTTTCCTTGCACCAGGAAGGGAATGAATTTGGATCCTCTGAGGGTCAGGAACTTAGCTCACAACAAGCAACAGAGCGGGGTCTGAGCCCCCACCCCCAGCCCAGACTCTATGGACTATGCTCCAGTGCCTCTAGGGGCTCCCTCTTCTGGGCAGGCTCTCACAACACCACGCCCCCGATCCCGGTCCCTGCACCCCAATCTCTGTTCCTCCAATACTGAACACCTGTCCCTGTTCCACAACACTGGGCACCCTGTCTCTACTCCTGCATTCCGATTGCCACTCCTGAAATATTTGGTATCCTGCTCTCTGCTCCCTCCCACAATACCATGGACCCCGTCTCTGCTCCCACAGTACCCTGCATCCCACCCCGGCTGTCTTGAAGCCTGCCTGCACGGGGGGCCAATACCACACGGGCTGGACCTTGACGGTTCTCGGTTTCCCTTGGGTGTGCTCACAGCTCTCCCGCGGGCACAAGAATCGTGTGTGTCCCAGGGGCCCACACAGCCAGCCATGAGGGGGACGCGGTGGCCTGGCAGCTTAAACCAGGGGCGCAGCCGGTAGCCCGAGCTGACCCACCTTTGTCGGGGAAGCCCGACTTGGGGGCCTTGCGGTCCTTCAGCAGAGCTTTCGTGTTTTGAATCTGCGTGATGAGGGAGGCGGAGGGCTGTTTGTGCGAAGGCACGTTCTTGTCCAGCTTCTTGGAAAACGGCCGATGGAGAAAATCTCCTCTTTTTTCTTGTTCTTTGGGCTTTTCATCCTTCGAGTTGGAAGTAAACACATGTTCTCAGACACACACACAAATACACAATGTGACTGCCTTTTGAAGAGTTATCCAAGGAGATGTGAGAAACTCCAGCCCCTCAAAACTCTGCTCTCCGCTGCACGTGGAACAGTGGAAGAGCCAGGGGCCCCCGCGGATGCTCCGGGGAGGCCCCCCTTCCCCTCCTGCGGCCACAGGCCAGCTCCCACCACTCCCTGCTCCCTGCACGGCATTGTTTCGAGGTGTTCCAGCAAGGGCAAGGTCACCCCAAGGAGGTCAGTTGTTCCAGAACACACCATAGGAATGAAGGCAAAGCATATGAGGACTTCTGGAAATCTGTAGTCTTATCTAAAGCAGGGTCCACAGATTCTGCCCACGGGCAGATGAAACACACCCCTTCCATCTCCATGTCTACTTGTCTGTGTTCAGTCAAGCCAAGGAGGAGGAAGCCCTGTGCCATCATCCTGGGCTTTCCTGACCCTTGCGCACCCTTGGGCCCGCACGCCCTCGCGTGTGCGCTAAACACCTACACTACTTAGCCATTTCTGCTCTAAGGCTTGCCCTTCCTGAACTCTATTTATAATCCCTCTGACAGGAGTGAATTTTACTATTTTATGTATCCTCCACCCCATAGCCTCTGGCATAAAGCCAGGCACACAGAGAAGGCTTAATAAATAGTTATTGAAATGTTTAAAAAAAAAAAAGCCAGTGAAAACCGAACTGAATGAAAATCGAGTGCAAGCTTCTGGGAAGGGTGATACCGCTCCGAAGTTCCTTCTCTGGCCCTAAAGAGTGTTTGATGTTTACTGTCTCACAGAGGCAACCGAGTCCCTGACCTCGCCACCAGTGACAGGGAAAAAAAAGACACTTTCACATTTTTGCCTGGAACGTTAAGGGCATTTGCAATTCAAGAGAGCTCATCCATTTTTCATGGCTGTTGTTGAAAAGCCTCTTCTCTCCTTGTGCTTATAGGGCCCCTTCTCCAATGAGGATTTTCAAAGCCTTTCCAGAGTGGGGTTCCTTACGCCGGCCAACTGGCGGCTGGGAGAAAACGGGAGGGAAGGAACTGGAAGTGGGGGCGCCACACTGAGCCCGAGGGTCACCGTGAGGGCCACGGTGCCTGAGGGACGCAAGCCCGGGCGGCGTTGGCTGTCCCCGGGGGAGGGTTGGGGCGGGAAGAAAGGAGAAGTGAAGCCCGGAAAGCGGTGTTCTTGCTGCTGCACGCCCTCGGGAAGCCGGGGGCAGGGCCAAGCGGGAGAAAGGTGCACACAGGGGCTGGCGAGGGACGGGGACCAGGCTGTGGTTCCCGGGCCCCAGGGGGGCACCGGGGATGCTACAGAGGAAGGCTTGAGCTCCAAGTCATGATGCAGGATGTTCCCGAGGGGAAAAGGGGGGGCCCTGCTCCAGCCCATCTCGGTCAAGGCCACGGTCCTCCACTACTTCCCTCTCCCTGTTTCTGTGAAACACCAACAGCCCCCTTCTCTAATGCAAAGGGGAGAGAGCTTTCACACGCCCTACATGCCCCAAGCATCAAAGGGCCCATGACAGGCTTGTCCTGAAAAGTCTGGCAAAATTTCCTCCTCGGGGGCCTTTCTTTCTACCTCTGTTTTCACGACAAAAGTCACCAGTTTCACTGTTTACACGATAAACAGCAAAAAGGCAATGAAATGCACTTCGCTGAAACACTGTAAAACAGTATTTGGAAGGAAAGACAAGATTGCAGTCCCCTCCTGTTCAGGACTGTTCTAGAATAATGCGTACAGCTTCCTTTGGGCTGCTCTGGGATCCCTACTCTTTCGAGGGCTGCCGGGCTTCATGGCTTCATCTTGGCTCCTCCCCAACACTCTCTGGCTTCTCAAGAGCCAAAGGGTCAAGATGCAGAGTTTCTGGAGGCCAGCAAAACCCCCTAACTAAATCCATTAGCACTGAGAGGTGTACCAGGCATGAATTTTTTGCAGAAAGAGCCCAACGTTGGCTCTAGGATCTCTCTGGTACCTGACAAAGGGATATTTGGCACCAAACAGAAAGCTGCTTTGGGGTGCTGAAGGATGGAATGAGGACACCTGCTCGGGCCGCCCTGTTGAACTTAACCCCAGGATCCTGCACCCCGGTGTTTTCTCCCAAAGCCCCCAGGACACCCTACTCCAGCCCAAAAGAATGGGTGATTTCACGGTGACCAGTTTCTTAGGGGGATACCAAGATTTCACCACCCAACATCCCCTGCCGGGGATAAACCGCTGGGTCAGTCCGTGTGGAGGGGTGGACAGCCCACACGAGAACCGCCTTTGTGTACCACCAGCCAATCTCCCCCCCCCACCCCCCAGGCACAGGTGACCAAATGCAACTGATCATCCAATTATACCTTTTCATTTGCATGCCCTATTTTCTCCACAAGAGATCTAGGGAACAAGATGCGAAACTGCCTTATGTAACAGAAACAGATCTTCAGAAGGACTCATTATGTTCCCCCTTCGACATGCCCACACCCACTCCCGCGCTCCCCTCCCGGCGATGCTGCTGCCTGCGCGGCCTCATTGGCTTTCTTCTGATTCTCACATGCTCCCCACACCCGCACCCCCCCCCAACTGAACTCCCCAAGGCAGATCAGAGAGGGGACCCCATGAAGCCCCAGAAACAAGCCCCCCACAAAACAGCTGCTGGTTTTCTTTAAACCACTTTCTACCCACTGCACAAGTGCGTGGACATTTACAAAACTGGACACTTGGAAAATGTGGCCTCATAAAGGACTGCCTACCCAAGACTCTTCTAGTGTCGTGACTGAGAGAAGAGAGGGAGTAGCTAGTGAGTGATGGTGCCCTGTGCTTCTGGAAGGAGCGGCCTGCAGGCCTGACAGCCAGTGGAAGGAGGAAGAGCAGGTCCTTGGCCTCTGAGATCTGAGCCCCAGGACTGGTCCCTTGAGACTTGTCCCTGTGACTCCAGCCTCCTGTGTTCCAAAGAGCAGGACCCCCTCCCCTTTCCTCCCCAGCTTTGCTCCTGTGGGTGTAACAGGGTGACCTTCCTCTGGGATGGCCCAGGGGCCCAGCTGTTGCTTGCTGGTTGCTTTGGGAAAGCCACAGAGATCTGATTTTGCCATAGGAAAAACACAACAGAGTTGAGAAAAAGGGGGCTTGGTTCATAAATTAGGCCATGGAAGCTCTGGACTGTTGCAAAGCCCACTTCTCATATAGGTAGAAACAGGAATACAGAGCCAAGTGCATAATTACAACAAGACAACAAAAAATGGTCAACATAGAAAGCACCAGTCTGATCTGAGGGGATACTGATAAACCCACTCACTCGGATTCTGCATTTTCATTCAGGACCGGGATGGGGGTACGTAGAATACAGAGAGCCCTGAGCAAAGACCCACCAACCTCAGGGTCTCATGTGATGGTTAATTTCAAGTGTCGACGTGGGTAGGCCATGGTACCCAGTGTTTGGTCAAACAGCAGTCTAGATGTTGTTGTGAAGGTATGTTTTAAATGTGATTAAATCAGTAGGCTTTGAGTAAAGCAGATGACCCTAAACAATGTGGGTGGGCCTCATGCAATCAGTTGAAGGCAGTAAGAGGCTGAAGTATCCTGAGGAAGAAGGAATTCTGCTTCCAGAAGGCCTTGGGACTGAGCTGAAACATGCACTTTTCCCTGGGTATCCAAGCATCACACACACACACACACACACACACACACACTCTGTTGGTTTTCCCTAGAGAACTTACTCTAATCCATCATAACCCCCAAGTTCTTACCTGCACAGCATGGAATTCAAGGTCTCTTGTCCAGGTGTCCAGGGAGGCCTATGAAAAGCAATATTTTCAACAATTTAAGAAGTTGTACCTGCTGTTTATTCCCTAAAGTCTATCCCCTACCACTTGCAGCTCTGGCTGAGAAGTATTCGTTTCAATGTTTACACAGAAGCAGCCAACCTCGTAAACCATCACGCAAGTAGGCACAGATGCTCTAATTCATGCACTGGAGAGATTTTCTAGGTGAGTTTTTATTAAAGTCTAAGACACATGACGGAGGAGTGCTCTAACGGCGAGGAAGCGGTGCCGCCAATGCGTTTTCTCCAAGAGCAAAAACACACACAGAGACAGCACCCAGATCAAGATACAGAACCCAGCTGGCACCCCCATCTGTGTCCTTTCCCAGTCCCCAAAGGTAACCACCATTCTGATTTCCAACAGCACAGATCGTCTGATCTGATTCCAGACTTTATTTTTACAAGTTGCATAGATTTGAAACAAGACGCCAAGGCAACATTTTAGTATTTTCCCTTTAAACTTACAGCCCCTGTGATGGGATGAATTGCATTCTCCCCAAGTTCAAATGTTGGAGTCCTAACCCCCAGGACCTCAGAATGTGACCTTCTTGGAAGACAGGGTCAGGACCAGCCGATCGTGTCATATTTGATGCTTGGGGGAGAGGGGCGTGTGAAAGCACGCTCTCCTTTGCCTTTGAGGAGGGGGCCTGCTGGGGAGGTCACTTTTACAGAGGTCATCCAGCCCCCATGCAACAGGACTGGTATTCTCATAAAAGGGGGGAAACTGGACACAGACGCACACACAGAGAAGAGCAGGTGAAGAGGCTGGCAGAGATCAGTGGTGCTATAACCCAAGGAACCCCAAAGCCGAGGAACCCAAAGATCCCAGTACCCCCCAGTAGTCAGGAGGCACGGGACAGGTTCTCCCCTCACAGCTCTCAAAGGGACCCCAACCTTGAGCTCGCACTTCTGGCCTCGGGAACCGGGGTACAGTGAATCCCTGCTGTTTAACACCCCGTGTGTGATGCTTTGTGACGCCTTGTCACAGCAGCCCCCGCACGCCGCTCCAGGCCCTCTGTCACCCCCTGCACAGCGTCCTTCCCAGGCTGCCTGGTGGCTCTGCACTACAGAGAAGCCCTCCGAGCTCAAGTTTACACTGCTCTGTACGTTAGCACGTTTTAACAAACACGGCCTCTGGCTCTGCGCGGCTGTAAGAAGCCAGTTTCAAAATGATGACTGCCCCTCCTCGACCTCCTCCGTCCTCCAGCGCCTCTTTTTTTCTTTCTTTTTTTTTAGGAAGAAAAGTCCCTGCGGCACGTGCTCGAGCGTTCGTAGATGAGACATGTGTCCCACTTTTATAGACATATTTGCCACCTTTTAAAGGAAGAGGAGGAGGAGAAAGAGGTGAAGTCGTACAAGAACAGCCCTGTAGTCCCAAGGGGGAAATTTTGTCAACTGAATTCAGCTCCTTTGTCTTCTAGGAGAAAAAGAACTGGGACTGAGAAGAACAAAGAGGCCACGGTCTGTGGGGGGGCAGGGACACGGCCCTGAGCCCCCCCCCCCCGCCCCCAGCCAGCTTGTGGGCGACCTGAAACCCATCCCCCTCCCCATGGCTTCTCCTGAACCAGCCGATGGTGACTGGAAGGAGGTGCACGGAGGCTCCGAGGGGGCTTTACCTAAAAACCCTGGGCCCTTTCAGCTCCTCTAAACACGTTTTCTAACTGGCCCCATTCCACTCTCCGGGCTCCAACAGAGGCGGGTTGGATAATCTAGCAACGGCCTGTAATTTAATTAGTACAAGTATCGCTGCCGTTTGGAGAAAACAAATGGATCATAGAAAATTGAAATGCTCTTTTCCCATTAGCGTTCCTATTTAAACCCTAACCGTTAAATATTTCAACAAATGTTTAAAACACTCGCCATGTGTTTTCAGGCCAAATGAGATAATCATCCGAGAAAAATAATCTGGGTGGGAAAAAAAGGCCGCTTTCAAACAAACAATCGCAGGGGTCAGGTTCGAGGGCAACCAAGGACATGGGCGTCAGCAAGGTGGCTCAGAGGACACTTAGGGCACACACGTTGGGCACGGGGTGCACTGTTACTTGAGTCCCTCGAGAGTCAAATGCAGACCAAGAGGCAAGGGAGCCTCATGGTGAATTCTGCATCTTCTGCGCGCCAGCTGAGGTGACAATCCTCAGAGCAAGTGACCAGGACATGTCCCTCCCTGCCCTAGGCCATGGGTACCTGGTAACGACCATGGGACTTGAGTGCTAGGCTGCAGGTGTGTCCCCCACTTCAGTCAAGCTGGGTGTCCACCTGGATCATTCTACCTTCTCCCCTGTGGTCCCAATTCTACCCTGGTCAAGGTCCACTTGATTCTTCCATTTTTTCATTTAGCAAATATTTGCTGAGCGCCTACTGCATGCCACGCATTGTGTAGACTCTAGGGATATGGTGAGGAGCAAAAGGGGCACACTCCCTGCTCTTACAGAACTCACAGTCCAGAGTGGGTGAGAGATGTGAGTCAAACACTCCCTGGGCAAACAGAACGTGCAAATGGGACAAGCTCCAGGACACAGAATGGGGTGTGACAGCCTGTGGAGAGATGGGATGCCATGGCAGAGGTCAGAGAATGGCAGGGGTCCAGGAGGAACTGAGGCTGCCTTGGAATCTGAAGACAGAAGATCCCAATCAGCAAAGAGAGGTGAGGGGAACATTCTGGAAGAAGGAACAGGGTGTGCACAGCGCTGGGAGCCAAGAGAGCACAGAAGTCTGAAGGCCCCGTGGGTCTGAGCCCACAGCAAGAAGCAGGGCTGCGTGTGTGGGTCTGGGGGACAAGGCTGGAGAGGCGAGCAGACGCCAGTCTAATCCGTGACGCGTGGGCTTGTCACCGACCCTGCCTTCCAGGTTAAGGAAGCTTTCGAAGGCTTGGAGCAGGGAAGCGACGTGATCCCATCCGAGTGTGGATGGCTCAGCTCTGGCTGGCGGGCAAAGAAGCGAGAGCCAGGCGTTCACGGGGAAGGTGGGCGACCAGTCAGGGCCACGGCCAACAGCCAGGCCAGAGGCGGTGGTGTCTGGCCTGGGGTGCGAGGGTAGAGACGCAGGGCGCGGACGGGGCTGAGAGGTTTAGGAGTCAAGCGGGCAGAGCCTGGTGACAGACTGGCTCTGGGGGTGAGGAAAAGGAACTCCTGCGTTTCTGCCCTGTGCTGACGTTGGGGCTGCCATTTGCAGACAGACACTGGGGGTGGGGCGGTTCCAGGGCGCTGGGTTGGGGACACCTTTGCTCAGGAGAAGGTTTAGTAAGCAATCGGCTCGGGGGGGTCTGGCGCTCAGGGGAGGCTGGCCCCTACACCACCTCCCCCCTCCTGCCCTCAGCCTGAAAGCCATGCAGGGGCTTGTGGCTCAGCCCTGGCGCGCCCCCCGCCCCTCAAAAGCTGACCTGCACCCTCATCTTGCCGGTGCTGCAGCCTGTCTCCGAGGAAGGAGGCCTCCAGCCTGCTAAGCCTGCCCACCCCCAGCCATCCCTGGAGCTCCTCCCAACTTCCCCCACCCTCACTCCTCCCAAGCCAGGTAAGCCTCAAGCAGTGGGGGTGGGTGGGGAGGGCACAGCCTCTCCTCCTCACTGCCACAGACGGAGAGGTCATGGTCACTGTCTTCACTTCCCTTCTTCCTCTTCTGAAACCCATGCAATCTCTTTCTGCCCTTGCCACTTCCACAAGCTGGGCTCTGGAAGACTCTCCAGGGCCTAACTAACTGTTCAGCCAACACCACTGACCATGTCACACTCGGCCTCTCCCATGGTCTTCCTGGCCCATCCCCTGCAGCGTCTCCCGCACCTCCCATGGCTCCCTGGCCACCCCTGTGGTCCTTGCTGGCTTCTCTGCCACGGGCGCCTCCTCATCCCCGCCTCCTTCAATCTCGCCGTCCCCTAGGCAGTGCCTAGATGGGACAGCTGTGCCGTTCTGTCCTGCCCTGACGCTCAGGGGTGGCCTTCCCGGGGCTTGTCACATTTACACGTGGTGCCTGGCATGATGTTCAGTCACCGCCCCCCTTCACTGCAGCCTTCGCTCAAGAAAAACCCGGGAGAACTGCCCTCCCCAGTGACAGGCCCGGCTCATGCAATAACCAGGATGAAAATCGAGTCCGTAAAGGAAGAGGGAAGCAGGCAGGCCCGTCGGCTTCAAGCAGGGCAGGAGGAAGGCTCCCCTTTGGATGTCTCTTCAAATGAAAACATTCCAGGGGCACATGGCAGAGGCTCCGGAGGGGAAATCAAGCAGATTCCCAGGAAAATCGGTGAGAAGGCAGAGACGCCATATTTGACAAAGTGCCGAAGGCGGGCTCCGGGATGGGTGGGTGGGGGCACCCTCACCCTGTGACCCGGGCCCTAGTCTCTTCACAAGCATGTATTTGGGGTCCAAAATTGGTACGACTTGCCATGTGAGTCTAGTTTTTACTCGGAAATCAAAGAATCTTGGTATTTTCGCTTAGGTACGTACTAGGCAGCATCAAGTTGCCCGGAAAAGCTTGCTGTCATCCAACACTTTCTCCTGTCCCTCACTTTACTGTCTCCTCCTGATGCCAAGCATTACACTCATGCATATTTTTCAGCATCTCCTTCTTACCCTTTGAAGACCTGACAATGGTTTCCAACCTTGGCCACTCAATGGAAACAGCCAGGGAGCTTTAAAAAATACTGATCCCTCCCGCCCCCCAATTCCCGCCCCGTGAGATTCAGTGGAGATGGTCTGAGGACAGTCTGCTCATCCAGATGTTTAAATGCTCCCGGGTGATTCTAATGTGTGGCCACAGCTGTGAACCACAGTCTGACGACTGAGAGATCGTGGCTTGACTGGAAACCATTTTGGGGGCTCAGTTAAGCCAGTATTTTTGTCTTTTGCTGCTTCTATGTCCCACCGTCATTGGTTTCCTTTCCTCTCTGCTCTCAAAATGGAAATCCACTCTTCCTAAGTGATCCTGGGTTTTGTTTTGGGGGTCACTCACCTCGTACGGTTCCTTGGTGGGCCTGCACTTTTCTATCTGGTAGAGCTGGGTCTTGTAGCAAATGCTGTCTTGGATGTCAGATTTCTATCAGAGGAGAAGGAGGGAGAAAGCATGGCTTAACTCACAGGGAAGAGAAATGTCCATTACACAGTCATTAATTTTTAAGCCAGCTTGGTGGAGAAAGTGTCAAAAGCGGTTGGCAAGCCAGTTACTTGCGATGCAAAGCCTTATCCGAGGATGGCCCACAGGTGGGATGAGGCGAGGTGGGGGAGCCCCAGACCCAGAGTGGGGCAACCTCCTACTGTTGACCCTGGGCACGTCACCTCTCCTTGCTGGTCTCGGATTTTTTCATCGGTGCAATGAAGGCTACTCTAAGGTGTGAAAGCAGAACTCACAAATCTGTGAGCTGGAAAGAATAACTTATTTTATTGAACTATTAAACAGGATATGGACCTTGCTTATCAGCTTATTGAAAAACATAAGCCTTGTCTGCCCCCCGGCCCCCCCGCCGTGAGTCACAGCAATTCATAATACAGCTTAAAGATGATGGCAAACTGTATCTGAGATGGTCTAGGTGCATGACTGAGGGGTAATCCTGTCTGGAGACGGGTGAATTAAATGACTAATTAGTTTACCAACCAACAAATATTCATGGAATGGCCTTACAGGCTCCAACATAAAGTCTACGCTTCTTGGTTTTAGGAAGAAGAACTGAGAACCGAGAGAGAAAGAGAGAAACGACAAATAATTAAGGAATAATTAAGGTATGTATTTTACTTTTTAGTTCACTAGTTTCGGTTTCAAAATTATACATGGGTTGTTAATAATTGGTTGATGAGATTAATAGCTGGGACAGTGCATACCCCGTGCAATTAAATTAGCTGTGTGTGGAAATTATGGAGCGGACCAGCTGTAGCTGTCTGTGGGGATTACTTCGCTCGAGTTAAAAGCAGCCCCTTGCCTAGACGCCGGTTCTCAGAACGGGTATGTCCTATGGTTGAAGGGTGAAGTGCAAAACAGACACAATACAATAAAAACCTTCTCCAGCGAGAACATTAGCTGCGTTTCTAGGGAATGTTCTCGGTAGACAAAGCCAGGCTCAGCTTTGCAACACTTGCGTGCCACCCCGATGTTGGGCAGAGCGGAGAAGCAGAAACAAACAGATGGCAAGAAACAAAGACAAATCAAGACACAGCCGAAGAGCTTCAGTGACTGTTAGAAGAGTATGAGTAACCCAAGTTTGTATCTGTACATGTGGAGGCGGACAGAGGAAAGAAAGAAAATAGTTTAAAAACTAAAATCCTGGGGTGCCTGGGTGGCTCAGTCGGTTGAGTGTCAGGCTCTTGGTTTTGGCTCAGGTCGTGATCTCAGGGTCATGACATCGAGCCCCATGTCGGGCTCCGCGCTTGGTGTGGGGTCTGCGTGGGATTCTCTCTCTCCTTCTCCCTCTGCCCCCCCCCCCTGCTCATGTGTGTGCTCGCTCACTCGCTCTCTCTGCCTAAAAATAAATAATGAATCCTTAAAAAAAAAATAAGGCCCCTTGGGGTGCCTCGCTGGCTCAGTCAGTAAAGTGTGCGACTCTTGATCTCAGGGCTGTGAGTTCAAGCCCCACGTTGAGTGTAGAGGTTACTTAAAAATAAAATCTTTAAAAAACAACAAAATAAAAAACCCCAAAAGTCCCTCCTTCTTATCGATTCGCATCCAAAGAAGTTCTGCCAAAAGAATGTTTGAATCGGCTAGCTTATTTAGGAAAGCAAAAATTTCATCCTTTAAATATGGAATTGTGAATTTTATAGTCAGCTTCATGGAGACACTTTCTAAAAACGAATTTTTGAACACCAGTCATCATTTGAAAAAAAAAATCAGTGTGTTGATCGTCTTTTCTTCCTTCTCCTTGACAGCTATTTAAATTCTTAACTACGATCTTCTACCACAGTGGTCCCCAAATGGTGTGACCTTGAACCCATATGCGTAAACACAGTCTAGGAAGGCACCTACAATATATGCATATTTATTTATAACTATAAGCAGGAACCACTGTACTAATAGATCACATACATGATTAAAAAAATATCAAATAGGAACTTAAAAGGATAAGATAAGAAAGAAACATGGGGGGCGCCTGGGTGGCTCAGCCGTTAAGCGTCTGCCTTCAGCTCAGGGCGTGATCTCAGCGTTCTGGGATCGAGCCCCACATCAGGCTTCTCCCTTATGAGCCTGCTTCTTCCTCTCCCACTCCCCCTGCTTGTGTTCCCTCTCTCGCTGGCTGTCTCTATCTCTCTGTCAAATAAATAAAAAAATCTTTAAAAAAAATTTTTTTAAAAATAAAAAAAAAGAGAAAGAAACGTGGGGCATGTGGTGTTCTTATAAAAAGGAAATGGGAAGCAGCTTCAAGTCCAATATCTTCTAAGTTCATCATCACGGGAGAACAGAGAATGGGGGCATGGTACAAGAGATTCTCTTACTCCTTGTCACCTAATAAAATGATATAAAAAATATACTGTGTCAGAGCACCTGGGTAGAGCCGTCGGTTCAGCGTTCAACTCTTGGTTTTGGCTCAGGTCCTGATCTCGGGGTCCTGATCTCAGAGCCGTGAGGTCAAGCCCTGCATCAGGGTCTGAGCTCAGTGTGGAACCTGCTTAAGACTCTCTCCTTCTACCCCTCCCCCACAGCACTGGCACGCGCCCTCACACACACACACTCTGTCTTTCTCCCAAATAAATAAAAAAATCTTTAAAAAAATATGGTATCAAAAATCCTGTCTTCTGGCCTCAACTTCTCTTCTACAATTGCTTTCCTGCAGCTGCGACACCATCTCGAACATCTAGTCTCAAAGCTGCGCATTCGTCCCCATCAGAAGTGTCATCCCATCACTGCTTACGCAGGGCATGTTTTTTTCCCCCCATAAAACACTGTTCTTATTTTTAAAAGCCTTTTACTGTTAAGAATGCTTCTCCTCGTGTAGATCTTTCCTTTGGTGGTTCACCCAAAAAGTACTTCTGTGGATAATTTCCCGTTGGAGCAAAATCTACCACATTTCCTGAGTCAGCTTAGAAACATCTGCACTCTCGTCCAACTGTTTAACAAGCCTTCCAATGAGCTTCTTCGTCTATTCAGCAACGTTTTCTAGACATCTCCCAAATCTATTTGCTAGAGAGACACACTCTGACCAGCTTGTCTTCTGGGCATTATTGCGTGGTCCTTTCTGCCACAGCAGAGAGGATATCATTTCCCCAATTGTAGGTGGACAGTCATCTTTAGCGCTAATATGGAAACCTCACAAAAGATTTCTAAGCCTATTGTTCAGTGGAATTTTGTGAAATACCCAATACTGTGAAATCACATGACTTTAAATAGCACTGAAAACAACAACAACAAAAAAACAGCGCACTGAAAAAACTCTAGAAGTTCTTCATGTTCTGTTTTCTAAATGTCTTCCTAACAGTGACAGCCCCACACCATCAGATCCCAAGGCGCCATACACACAGGGTGAGGGTCGCCCTTCGTGACCGTGGATTTCCAACCAAATTTCCAACGGGCTTCCTGATAATTCTGGATTTCTCTAATAGGCTGACTTCCTGTCAGAACTGGTCAGTCTCCCCTCTTCCGAGTAGGAGAAACAGGAGTGGTATGCGGAACCATATTGCCTTTGATTGAGTTTCCTATGCAGAATTATTTTTAAGCGGAGAGAGACGATTTAGTCAAAACTAGATACCGAGGCATGTACGTGCCTTCCCCAGGCATACATGACCTGCTTGTGGCAGAAGGACGAAGGTGACCGAGGCATGAGGGTACCACGGTCCCCCCGCCCGCCACCAGGCTGCGGGACTCCCAGCTGTACCTCCCCGGTGGCACAGGACACCTGCACTCTGGCGCCCGGGCTGAAGGCACCAGGGTCAAGCTAGGAAAGCTCAAGTTCATTTTTACTTTCCAGAGAAGTAAATATAAAGAATGGCCTCCTCATAAATCATGCAGTAGAGATGAATGCCCGAGAGGCACTGCTCCCCAACTTTTATGACCACAGAAGTGGCCGGTGCCTTTCACATGGGAACCCAAGGAGCTCAGAGGTAGACAGAAAAGGCAACAGAGAAACGGAAGGGAAAAGTGGCTTGAATCTCTCCCAGTGCTGCCCAAGGCTTAACTCCGTGGGAGGGTATCTGAAAAACACCTCAGACAAAAAAGAAGCCGGTTCTGCTACTATTTTATCCCACGTTCAGAAACCCTGCCTCCCATTAGTTTCAATTAACAGCTCAGATCAAGTGTCAGCAACTGAGAAACACTCTAGGTGTAAGAGCTCCTTTTTCCAGGGAGAGCAGAGAAAACTGCCACTAGGGCCCCACTCACCCCTGACAAATAGCGCTCGAGTTTCTTGTTTAAGAGGAAGTAGATGGCGAGGATGTGGCAGGCGCGGTTGGAGAGCACGGTGTTGATCACGTCGCTGTTCTTGTAGCCCAGCTTCTCCGTCATGTGCAGCACCACACTCGGGCTCAGGTCCTCCAGGGAAATCCTGCCCAGCAGAGAGAGCACCGGTCACTCTCCGCCTCCACTGAGAGGCTTCGGGGTCTCCTTAGTGATGCTTACAAACATGGCGGCACAAAGCACCCACCGCCCCCACCAACCAGGGCCCCTATGGACAGCCAGGTCCGGCCGTCCGTCCGTCCATCCATCCATCCACTTGACTTTTTTTATTATGAATAATGTCACACAGACAGAAAACTAGTGAGAAGAGTATAAATACCCTTTGTGCACCCAACACCAGAAGACACCACTGTTAACACTTTGCCCTATTTTCTTCATTTATTTATTTATCTGTTTATTTAGTGCTCAAGTATTTTAAATCACAGACATCATGACCTTTCATTCGTACACACCCCAGTGTGTACCTTCAAGATCCAAGGATATCTACTGCAGAATCACAATTCCATCCACACACCCAATAATTTAATAATTTGTAATAATTGCCCAGTATTCTCTAATATCTACACCATATTCAGATTTCCCCAATTATCCCCAAATTTCTTTACAATCTGGCACTCTTTTCTAAAAATGTGTTTATTGGACATGGGTAGAGCCCACAGTTGAGTTGGGTGTAAGTGGGGCTGGGAAAGGAGCACATTCAGAAGTCAACCCAGACTGTGTTTAAAGGAACAGTGTGAAATCCCGCGTTCACCAAGAGGGAACTGGAGGCTCAGCTGCAAAGTAGGGTGCTCCCGGAAGACAGATTAAAGCTGTTTCACGGGAGTATTATGAAGATAAACTCCTTGGTTAGAAATGAATGCCTGTTATTCATTTATCTACTCATCCATTCATTCATTTATTCATTCCTTCAACAAGTCCCTGTCTCATGGAGTCAACGTTCCAGTGGGGAACAGACAAAATAAATTCATTCAGTCTTCATGAAAATCTTGTGAGTAGGTACTATTATTATCCCCATGTTACAGATGGAAGAAACTGAGGCCCGCAGCTGTGAAGTGACTTGTGACCTCGGGGTCACATAGGCAGGAAGTAGCAGCCCCAGAATTCAAACGCTGGCAGCCTGGCTCAGAGTCTAGATGCTAAACCTCTACACTCAGCAGCTCTCAAATAAATAGACACGAGGAAGGGCTATGGAGAACAAGACAGCAAGCGGAGGAGTATAGAGTGTGTGTGTGTGATGGTAGCAAGGGGTACACCATCAAATAGAACCTTCTAAATCCCTTAAGAGAGATAGAAATAGGGCACCCTGAGAAGCAAGCACATCCGGTGGGAGAGCTCTGTAGCCCACCAACCCTCCACCAAGGGTCCGAGGACATTTTTTATGGGACCCCCAACCCATAATGCCTTGCCAAACCACACAGGACAACTCCATCATGATACAGAAGAGGAAACAGACTTGCCAAATTCACGGGCCAGCTGAAAAGGGCAGCAAGAGCAGACCTAGGTCTGCGGACCATCTCCCATCAACCATCGGCATAACCTGTGGCTGCAGTCCCTCCCTAGATATAGGTAAGTGCCACCCAAAGAAAAGGCACCCACGGAACCACAAAATCTGCCCTCCCCTCCCTGTTGGCCACAAAATCACTAATTCTAGATAATGGATAGGAGGGGGTAGGAATGACTAGTGATAAAAAATAATGTTTGTCTAAAAAGAATACAATGACTTGAAGTTTGCCAAAGCACTTACTAAAGCAGAAGGCTCGATTTTTGAAACTACCCAGTAATGTGTGTGGGCGTGACCCTGTCCCTGGCCAATCAGACCATTGCCCTGTGCCTCCTCTTTGGCCAATCAGACCACGGCTGCATGGCCTCACCCGGGGCCAATCAGATCACGGCTGCATGAGCCGCCGCTGGCCAATCAAACCACCGCCACCCTCGGCAGCCCGCCCCCTACCCCTGGAGCAGGCCCCGGAAGAGAGAGCCCTCCGGAAGAGGGGTGCCACCAGGGTGGGGCTGGGTGGTGGAGGGGAGAAGGGTGCAGTAAGCGCCCTTCTCTGCCCTTCATATCCATTGTCTTCAGAAATAGGAGAGGTCTGCTGAAAGACACTGTCGACTCTGTTGACCGACAGTACTAAACATTTTCAATAAGCAACGTGGACATTTGGAAGTCTGCAATATCAGTTATTTGATTTTTACGATCTCCCTATGTTTGGACGATATGGACACTAGTAAAACGTTCCAGAACACTAGGTGTAATTCTAAGTAAATCTGCATTAAATACCTTGTTATACCAACTTCGGCCTAATGCCACCCTGTTGCCAATGACCTCCTTTCCCTCCCGCCCACCTCTGGCGCTAACTGGACGACGCTGGGAAACTGTCCAGGCTCGAGCAGGGAGATGGAGGCAGGCAGCCAAGGTCACCTCCCTAAAAATATCTGCTCCTAGCATAGGGAGGCTGGCCGGGTGCACAGCAAACTGTTGACTGAGTGGCATGAATATTTATTATAAAAAGTTGACTTTTAAAGCTATTTTCCTCTTGCCTTTTGGAGATCAACTTGGAAGCCCAAATGACTTAACAGAAGGCTTTACAGAAGAGTGATATAAAACATAAGCCCTGTATTTTCGCTCTTTCCCAAAAGTAAAACATTTTCAACAACATCTAAAATAATGAAATCTGAGGCTAGGCTTGTTGGGAAGCTATAAAATATACCATATAATGCGGTCTATATTCCTTTCCCTGATCACATGGTTTTGTTTTTTTTTTTTTAAAGATTTTATTCACTTATTTGACAAAGAGAGAGACAGCCAATGAGAGAGGGAACACAAGCAGGGGGAGTGGGAGAGGAAGAAGCAGGCTCCCAGTGGAGCAGGGAGCCCGACATGGGGCTCGATCCCAGGACTCTGGGATCACGCTCTGAGCCAAGGCAGGTGCTCAACAACTGAGCCACCCAGGCGCCCCCCAATCACATGTTCTTACTCCATTTATCCCTGCTCTGGTCAACCCTGAAAAATAAGTATTAAAAGCACTGTTTCTTTCTTTCTTCTCCTTCCCCTTCTTCTTTTTGCTTTACAGATTTTTCAAAATCAAGACTGTAAAAAGCCTACCTCCTGCAAGAGTTCAGATTGCTGGTTTCGGTACTTCAAAACGGAACATTAATTTACCTCTGGTGCGAAATGACCAATGGGACTTGTATAAACAGAAGATAGTAAGCGGCTGTTTAATATACATGATCTTAACCGTTTTCACAACCCAATTCGTTCATGTGCAGCCTTTATGCTTCTGACCAAGTCTAAAGGCAAAAAACTGCTCATCTGGCAAAAACCAGTTGAGGATCCTTGAGTTTAAGTTTGAATCTACAAATGCCTGGCCACCACGTGTGGAAAAGCTGCAGAGCGAGGCGCCTCTTCGTGGATGAGGCTGCGGCCGACAAGAGGGGGAGACTGTACTTCTAATACCGCTCCCCTGCCTTTGAACGGCTGCCACGTTGAGTGGATTGATCATGTTCATTTAGGCGGTGATTACATTAGTGTAATGACTCACGCGGCTGTCACCAGCGCCCCCTCCTCTGACAGAAAGCATACCTGCGTGCTGCCGTCCTTCGCGAGCACTGGTAAGGAGCCATGGCTCCTCGGCTTTGCTTTCCATCTCACGTGGAGGTAATATTTCTGGTGTCTGTTTCAGATACGGGCCAAGTGGAGCCAGTGTTGGAAACCAGCAGTCTATTTCCAGGTTCCCTCGGTAACCTAAGTAACCTAGACTTTGTTTCAATTACCTCTCAAGACTCAAATGCTAGAATTCTAGATGGCAACGGAATGAAACCACCTCATCTACAGTGAGTGTAAGTTTGGCTCAGTAGCATGGATGCAGACTCTACCCGTGGCCTCTTAAGTTCTTCTAGAACTTTCTCCCCAAGACAGAGCCCTGCCTGCCCATCCTATTTGGAGAACTCAGTGCGACAGCTTTCCTATGGCTTGGTGGATGTTTCCAGACCTTCCTTGACATTTTGAAAATACCTGTCCCCCTTCATCAGTGGTCCTTGTTCTCATCTGGGCTTCAGACTAGAGTGAGCAGTCCCAGGCCCTAGGGAGTGGGTCCCAGTCCTGGAAGGTATGTGACCCATGTGGTCTTCATGTTTGCTGTAAAGGAACCAAGGTGAGGGGCCTCATGCCTTCAATCCCGGCAGTTAACAACAGGTCAGATGAGTAGGGAAAAAGTACAAGGAAACGTTTTCTTGCACTTGTTTTCAAATCTGCAGTCAGACAGCAGCAATGGAGACGTGTGGGCCACCACGAGGTGCCCCTCAGGGTTTCCACGCTGTGGATCCCCACCCTCGAGCCTTGCTTGAAGCATTCTCCTCTTGGGAGCTGCTAAGGTGAAGCCTTCACAGGAAGTCTGCAGGGAAAGATGGTCTGAAGCAAGTGCCTCCTTCTACCGCCTTTTCTTCCTGCCCCCACCACTCTAAGCAGGGGACTATGGGCTCAACTAACCATCGGAGCAAAGCAGCAGCAGAGGGGCCCAAGGGGCGGTTTGAAAGGGGAGAAGGCCAATCCCCCTGGACTCTGCCTGAGGCTAAATCTCACACACACTCAAACACAATCAGATACTGTCACAGACACACTCAAACTCAGACACACACACACACACACACTCACTCAGGCCACAGCTAGGCTGAACGGTCCCTTTGTGTGAATTAGAAAGAGGCGCCACTCTGTGAAGACGCAAGCCCCCCAGGGCAAGTATGACAAGGGGAATGTGTCGTGGAGTCCGGCCTCCATCCACCCTCCGCTGCGGGCCCCATGCAGGGCACACTCCGCACAACCACATGGGGTGGCCCCATCTACACTTCCTCCCGTGCACTGAGGTGGGCCTGTCTCTGGATGTATGGGCATGGATGATGGGTGGCCAGGAGAAAACACAGCTTCTCCTTGGATCGTGTACCGCTTCCTGTCCAGAAGTGTTCAGGGCTCATAAGGCAGCCCCACCTGGCCTGAGAAGGGGTCCATCTGTGTGTACTTCATTACCTGTTGGGATAGGTGACATTACATGGCACTTTGCCCGTGTAATTCTCATTAAGCCAGCGATTCGCCAGTGCTTGCTGAATATTGGGCCTCTTCACAGGATCTGGTTCCAGGAGAGAGCGCAGGAAGTTGATGGCGCCTGGGAAGACATTCGGCAAACAAACCCATGTTATAGGCTGAATGCAGATGCCGCCGAGACTCAAGGCAGGTGGCCCACCCCCTCTCCAGAGTCATTGCCAGCACGGGTCTACTCTCTGGATCTCCAGGTGCCTCAAGTCCAAAGAGTTTAAGATATCTGTCTGAGGGATGAAACTGGTACACGGTGAAGCAAGAACCAGTTCGGGTCTCCCCATGCCCCGCACCTCCCAGGACAACCTGTGGTCTGATCTCACAGCCCATCTCTAAAGGCGAGCCCAAGAGCTGTTCTATTTCCAGGCTTGAAGGGATAAAAGAAAGTAAAGAGAAAATGCTTGTTCTCCAGATGGGTTTTTGAGGAAGGAACCAGAGGGTAAAGGCGTTCAGTATTATACCCTCTAACTTGCCCCCCACCATGTGACACACAGAGCGTCTCAAGAGACTAAGGGAGGTCCTGCTTTCTTTCTGGTCTTTTTTTTTTTTTTAGAGTGGGGGAGAGTGTGGAGGAGGGGCAGAGGGAAAGAAAGAGAAAGAATCCTAAGCAGGCTCCACACCCAGCATGGAGCCCGACGTGGGGCTCCATCTCACAACCCTGAGATCATGACCTGAGCTGAAATCAAGAGTCAGACGCTTAACCGACTGAGCTACCCAGGAACCGCTGGTTCTCTTTTAAAGCCATTTCGCATGGCCATCCACTTCGTCCCGTCCCCAGACTCTGAACGGACAACATAGCACCCCGACCAGCCAGAGCCCACGCCCACGCAGCCAAGCCAATCAGAGAGCCAGTTTCAGTGAAAGTGTAAGTAAACCCTGTAATAGCCACCCGAGTTTTAAATGCCTAGCTTGTATACAAACTTCCAGTAAGCGCCACACTCATAAACCCATGTCTGCTTGATGGGCCCTTTCCTTTTGTGCTCTCCCTCAAAACCAAGGGGCTGCTTGGGCAGAATGTACGCCAATCAAATCCGTCCTTATTTTGCAGCCGACCGAAGCATGCTGTGGTCACATCGGTTATGCTGAGCATGGTACGTAAGCAAAGAATATGAGAAGCAACTGACAAACTATAAAATCCCTCCAGCCCCCTTTCCTTTCCATCCCAGGCAAAAATGATTGTTTCCAAATGCCCTGGATCTCCTTTCGTTAAACGAATATTTAACGAAGCGCCTGCTGTCCGTCCAGGCACTAAGGATAGGAAGCTGGTTCGTCTCCAAGTAGATATTTACGTTCTTGAAGAGTCTAACAATGTAAGACAACTGCACGACATGGGAAACATGGAAGGTCACAGCCCCAGACTGCCAGCAGGAGAACACGCATGAACACATATGGACAAAGAATGCCAAGGATTACTTCGAAATAAAGATGGTCTGTCTTGCTGGAGTTGTGGGACTATGATTTTCTTTTCATTCTCTGCTCCTTCTCTTATGGAGAACGGTCATATCATCTTGGCACTATAAACAATATCCTTTTAGGTAGCTTTGCCCATGATACCCAATTTCCAATATACCAAGTAAGAGACTCCAGAACACAGTCCTAATTTGCTTGGTTTCCAAACTTTCCTACCCTTCCCTCCAAAGCTATCTTTCAGTTTTCTAACATAATCTAACCTCTCGAAAAAAAGTCACTTTCTCATAGGCTTTTGTTCTCATTCTAATACTGTTCTTACAGAATGGTGGGTGTCTTCTGTCGACCCATTTTCTGCAGGGTAGAAATCAAGCCATCAAGAGAGGGGCTGATGGTGATGCCCGAATCCACCCAAAAGAAACAACTTTTACTTAGTCATGCCACCGGGTAACTCCCCCAGTGGGTTCCCATCCAGTTGGTGTGGTCACCAGAAGGTCATTTCTCATTAAGAATGGAGTGGGTAAAAATATACATGCAGACGCTCACTCAGCCATTAGGTACATTTAATACTCTACGTTTTATAGCTGGGTCTCCAAATAAAACTTTTCCTAAAATATTCTTCCATGGTCTGAAAAGCAAACTGATCTCCAAAAAAAGAAGCTCCTCTTTCTGGAATCTCTATCTCCCTTCACTCGACTCCCCTATATTGCAAGAGTCATCTGGACGCCTAATCAGGGCCATCTGTTGGTCAAACAACAAAGATGTGGCTTCCTCAATTGACATGTGGAGGCTATGAGTTCGTGATGGTTCTGAGACTTCTCGGTCGCTTACCCTCAAAGGACCCGTACAGCCGAGACTACGGCAAGGGTTTTGCAGAGTATGATGACCCAGAAGAGCTAAGAACAGACTGGATGTGCATTTCTGTTCTATTTTCAGAACCACGCGCTCGGCATCTTCACAAATTGCTGATGAGCACAAGTAATTTTAGTTCTAATCTCTACTGATGAATTTTATTTCTTTGGACATCACCAACATTGCATTACTATCCAAAAAGGACTTTGAAAATATCGGGAGAGTTCTCTGAAGTTTGTCTTAGGATCTTGAAAATCCCTATGTTTCATGGACACAAGGGATTAAAATTCTCCATTGTTCTGGAAAGCCATGGCGAGCATGGCCTCTCATTGCTCTCCACTCTTCTAAGGAAGTTAATTGGGGTCTCCATTCAGGCCCCAGGGTAGGGAGGACCCACACAGAGAGCTCCCTCTCTGTGCTCCACATCACACGCGACCCACACCACTCCAGTGCAAAACCTACTTTCCTCCATGACGGGTCTGCCTTCCATAGTCTGGACTGGTTTGTGGGGGCACCTTGACATCGTCCCTAGGGAAAGGGCTAGAGGACACAGACACAGCCATCGGACGTTTTGCAGTCGTGCAGCCCAGGAGATGCAAGTGGAGTACCCGCCCCCCCCACCCGAGGCTCCTTCCTTATCACCCCCGAGGCAAAAGCAGCAGCAACAATGATTTGACAGTGGAACCTTCTCAGAGATCTCGGTTGGCGCTGGCTCTACCCTTGCAACTGCGAACACCTCACCTTTGGCTTCACTTCCATGACTTCATGGTACAAAACCCTCTTGCGCGGAAGGGACTATTGGAAATGTGTAAGCACCATCACTGAGATGTAGAGATGTAAAGATAAGCTGGCTGAAACATGTGCAAGCCATGAACGGCATTCCCGACTCTGCGATACGCCAAGTGCCAACAAGCAGAAAGAGACTATCTAGAAGCAAGAATTGGAAAGGTCCCAGAAGCTTAAGTTTTCAAACCACATGGTAGAGATGAGGGGCAATTCTTTGAGAGCATGCACAAGGGACTCACAAGGGCGGTAACGCTGTCTTTTTCTTTCAACTCGGCAAAAATTCTCCCACCTTAATCTAAAAAAGAGTACTATTATACGATAGATGTATAGAGATCATTGCAAATACGAGTGTTAGAATCATTAAATTAAAGATGTGTTGGTGAGGGGCACCTGGGTGGCTCAGTCGGTTAAGTGTCTGCCTTTGGCTCAGGTCGTCATCTCAGGGTCCTGGGGTCAAGACCCACATTGGGTTCTGTGCTCAGTGGGGAGTCTGCTTCTCCCTCTCCCTCTGCCCCTCCCCCTGTTCGTGCGCGTGCACGTGCGTGCTCTCTCTCAAATAAATAAATAAAATCTTTAAAGAAAAATAAAGATGTGTTAGTGAGACACTTAATGAAACTGGCATATTTTCAATTTGGACATTTCAATTTGGACAACTCAGAACATAAAAGCAATAGATAATTCCCCCAAATCTGCAGGGAGGGGAAGCATCTTATACCCGACAAAATAAGAAAAGGGAGAGAGGCAGCCCAGTATAGTAGGAAAATCCAGGTTTGGGAGTCGAGCAGACATAAATTCACAAATAGAGAAGCAACATAAGTTCGCGGAGACAGTTTCCTCATTGATAAATTGGGACTAAGAGTACTTACCTTGCAGGGTGGTTGTGAGAACAAATGATAATGTGAAAAGCACTTACATATGGCCATTCGGCTACTCTCATTGCTGGTGAGGGAGTATTTTTGGATATAAACAAGATGGTACTGCACGGTACCATAAATGACGGTGGGCCAGGCTCGTTGGAAAGAAGAGGTAAACCTGGCAAAGAGTAAAGGGCAAAGGGTTGGGGAGACGGGGGGCTGTCAGAAGGCCAGGGGTGCATCTCTAAAACCGAGGTCATTCACTGTGTGAACAAGATAAAATGACGTGCACTGGCAGCCAGCACGCAGCTCGGGGCCCCAGTGCACCCGGTCAAGTCTGGTCCCTGAGCAGGTGGGCGGAGCCGAGGGCTGCCTTCGGAGCTACACGCTTGGCCAACCCAAGTCAGCAACCTGGATTCCCTGAGCATCTATTCTGTGCAAGCACCACGCTTGCTACCTGGCACGAAGCCCTGGTTGAGGAGAAATAGGAGAAATACTTATATACATCCCAATAGTTTTAAAAAAAAAAAGGTTAAGGGAGGAGTCCAGACTCCTTAATTGGAAAATCAAATATAGAAATGCAATTCTTGGGGCGCCTGGGTGGCAAGCATCTGCCTTTGGCTCAGGGCGTGATCCTGGCGTTATGGGATCGAGCCCCACATCAGGCTCCTCCGCTATGAGCCTGCTTCTTCCTCTCCCACTCCCCCTGCTTGTGTTCCCTCTCTCGCTGGCTGTCTCTATCTCTGTCAAATAAATAAATAAAATCTTAAAAAAAAAAAAAAAAAAGAAACGCAATTCTTGGGGCACCTGCGTGGCTCAGTCGGTTGAGCAATCGACTCTTGGTTTATGTAGGCCCATGATCTTGGGGTCGTGAGATTGAGCACCGTATGGGGCTCCGCACTCAGCAGGAAGTCTGCTTGTCCTTCTCTCTCTGCCCCTCCCTACCACTCGTGCTCTCTCTATCTCTCTTTCTAAAATCAAGAGAGAGAGAGCACGAGTGGTGGGCAGGGGCAAAGAGAAAGGGAGAGAGAGAGAGAGGCAGAGAAGCAGACTCCCCACTGAGCAGGGAGCCCAATGCGGGGCTCGATCCCAGGACCCTGAGATCACGACCTGAGTCAAAGGCAGACGCTTAACTGACTAAGTCACCCAGGTGCCCTTAAATAAATAAAATCTTGAAAAAAAAAAAAAAGAAAGAAAGAAATGCAATTCTTGCTTGTTCACGCTTGACAAGTCAAGACAACAAAGTCCCTGAGGAATGTGAAGATCTTTAAAAAGCACACAGAGCTTAAGGCCAAAGTCAAAGCTGTCTGCTCAGAGCAGGAGCCGACCCCAGTGATGCTAAAATCGCTCAGAACATTTCTAATACATCTTCTTTGGAATTTCTTCTGGACTATTTTTTAAACATCTTTGGGGTGAAGCTTTCACTTCTTTAAAGTAAATTTAATTTGCATGATCAGAAAATACTTAGAGCCCAGCCTGCTAAATCTGGGTAATATTACTGGAGTTAAAACAATGTTGGTTCTTTTCTTTTTAAAGGTTTATTTTTTTGAGAGAGAAAGCACGAGTGGGAGGGGCAAGAGGAGAGGGAGAGAGAATCTCAAACAGACTCCACGCTGAGCACGCATAGGGCCCGATGCAAAGCTCAATCTTAGGACCCTGAGATCATGACCTGAGCCAAAGCCAAGAGTTGGACGCTTACCTGACTGCACCACCCAGACGCCCCAAAACAAAGTCAGTTCTGAAGTAACGAGACTGACTTCTTGGGCTGCTAATCTATCTGGATTTGCCCTGTTGCGTAACCCACCCTAGGGCCTACCACGGGCCGAACCACTGGCTCCTCCTCCCTAAGTCTTTGTTGTCTTAAGCCACTGAGGTTTGGGGGCTGTCTGTAACTGTAGCATAGCCTGGCCTATCATGATTAAATAGTGAGAAGCATTTCTCCAGCACCTCAGCGTCTCACTGGGATTCAAAGTGAGCCCTGCCTGCCTTTTCCAGGCATGAGGGTACACAAGAGTCTACCCTCCCTAGCAAAGGTGGAAGTACAGACCAAATTAGATCATTATATACAGAAATACATTTCAGCTTGAATTCCAGTTGGCAAGCTTCATGGATGCTTTATGAACTCAAGAGAAAAAATACATAACAGTAGTAAAATAAAAATGCTCTATTTTAAATCATGTTGAAATTAAATAATTAAATTAAATAATTCTTTTTTTTTGTTGTGGTCACATGCCTTATCTCAGTGAAGCTGAGTTTACTCTAAGGAGCCAATTAAATGATCGCCAGGGCCAACCTGAAGCCAGGAACTCGAAGTGAACTGTGACCCAAACAAAAGAACAAATTGTGCTAATTTACTGGATCTGAAACCAAATCTTAATGCGACCTGTTTACTGAAATGTGAACCACCTCAAGTTTGAGAACACCGGCTGAACACACTGAAGATTCAGCCTCAGCAAGTAACTGAAACTACATATATTTAAAAGCTTTCGAACAGGCTCAAAACCTCAAATAGCAAAACAAATCACAGACCAAACTTGAATGAACGTCATAGTTCTTGACGGTGAATTGACGAAGGAAAGCACAATAGAAATGTGATTATAAATGCTTTTTTCAAAGTCAACATTATAATATGGTGAGCTTTCAAACAATCGAGACTGCAGTTATTTTCCCAAGATCCTTCTGATGCCATGGGTTTTGTGCAGGAGGAGGAAGGAGGAAGTGAGGGGTTCAGAGTTATAATGGAGAGGAAAAGGACCAAGGTGAGATGAATGGCTGCTTAGCCATGGGAAACTCAACCGCCCTTGAGTCATGGTTTAACCCCAGGAAAAGGCCTAATACCATTTCTGCAAAGCAAGTACTGCGTCATGGATGGACCAAACCTGGTAGGCACACAAGTCTTGGAACCCAGAATCCAGGGCAGCAGGCACCTTACCTGTGGAAAGCTGGGTGGGGAGGGGGTTCATTTCCTTGTCCACCATCTTCTGGTACAAAGCCCTCAGGCTAAAAGGCTCCACCGTGAAAGGCAGGGTGCCAGTCAACATGGCGTACATGTTCACGCCTCTGAAAAGACAGACACCAAAGCATGAGACCAGAATGAGGCCCCTGGGGAGGGGAAGACAAATAGGGCACGGGCTTGGCGACACTTCAGCTGTATCACTTTCAGGCTGACCTCAAGAGGCCTTCTTTCTAGAAAACTCAGCGCGACACTGAAAGAGCCAAAGTGAAAAGCATGGGTCAAAGCTTGCCTGTGAAGACTTGGACAATGGACTGTGGAGATCAAAGGAGTCTGAGGAACTTCAAGAGCTACCCCCTAAGGAAGGGAAACCATGTCCTTCCTTCTGGAAGGAAGTCCAGACCAGATTCTGTGGAAAATACCAGGAGCATGCTAGGAAACTTGAGTAAAAGTAGTCTTGCCATTATGTGGTTTTCCAAGTATGGCTTACATGGTGGAGCCTGGAGGAAGCCAGACGAAAAAATATAGGGCAAGACCCTGCACAAGGAGGCAAGCCACAGCCTAGCTGGCAGGCCTGGTTACCTGTCAGTCCTTTGCAATAAAAGTCTTATCCCCAAAACTGGCCTGTTGCTCTTCCCTTGAATTCTGTTTGTGCCTGTAACCAGAGAATTCCCCGGGGGGCGGTGGGGGGGGGTGTCTCCTTCCTGCTCTTATTTTTTATATTATTGTTCACTGTGAGATTCCGCCCCGCAGCCCTGGCCCCGTATCTCAGATGTGGTCGGAATGTCTTCTGAATGGGCTTAACTGCTTATATCCAAAGCCAACCTACCGAACGCAACATCTTCTTGGAGGACTCTTATTTTCCTGATGTGCAAACCTAATATCATTTTGATGAGATTTCCTGATGGGGATGAAATGCCTGCGTGCCAAGAGGTCTCAAGTGTTTAAAAGTGCCCGAGGGACTATGTTTTAAAAACAGGCAATAGGACTTCCAGTCAAAACAAATCCAATGAGACGGATTGAAATTGAGACCCTTGGGGCCCAATTCCACTGAGGCGCCTCTGAATTACAGTGCCCCAGATCACGACAGGTACAGAGCCCACGGGCTCCAGCCAGAAATCATCCTCAAATTGCAGACATAACTCTAAGACCCGCTGCCTCCTTGGTAACTCACAGCGGAGTTACGGAGACAGATACATAAACATCCAGGCCACAGACACTTGCTGGCTCGCTCTCCACCCCGGGCAGTGGTATAGATGCTGGGCAGGGGTGAAGCAGACAGAGCCTGGCCATCTTGGATTATGGGGACAGTCAACAAGTCAACAGATGACTAAGCACAGTCTTTTCAAGGAGCGATGAATGCAGGGGGTTTAAGAAATGAACTTTGCTGCTTCCGACCACAGAGGCGTTCAATTAAGGGAGAAAGAAGTCTATAATAAGTCCTTGAAGACAGGTGGCCTCTGGGGGGGCGGGGAGTATCTGAGTGTGAGCTTTTCCATCTTTGGGATGGGGAGGATAAGCTGGGCAGACAAGATCCGGAGACAAGAAGGAACCAGGCATACGCAGAGCCATTTATAGCAGCATTTCCCTGTGTGTTTGGTGGAACGCATTCTCCAGGACAAGAATAGATGTTGGGCGAATCCAAGTTCCACGGGCAAACACCTTGGGGAGCAGTCATCTGGTATTAAGTGGCTTTAAGGGGCTCAGAACGGGGAGCAGGAGCCTGGGGCGGTCAATCGGCCCGCTGCCACTGAGGTCTGAGTGAGAGGGACGGCAGGCCACAGAGAGAAAGCCTACTCAGTAATAGACGTGGGAAGGCGATGTGCCAAGCTGTCCACAAACCTGGAAAGTGGGACGGATGGTGAGAATGGTCACAGGACTGAAGAAGCCAGGAGGGGGGACAGGACGGAGCACTGGGGCTAGTAACACGTCTGGGAACCTACCAGCGATGCTGCCCCGTGGATACGTTTGAGCCAGAGAGAAACATGCTGGCTGGGAGGATTCTTGGAGACCAACAAGAGAGAAAACTCAGAAGCACCCCCACACCCACCCGATTGTAGACTTTCTGCATTCAAAAGGGTGTTGGACACATGGCTTTTATAATAGGAATCCCTCCCCAGAACATGCACAGAGTTCTTGTTGGGGGCCCCCGAACCACCTTCAAGACAACTGTTTCCAAGCTCCCCAGTGCAGCTCAGCCCACTCAGAGCAACTCTAGGCACGAGGAAGGCACCCCAGCACTAAGCCACGGTCTCTCTCTCTTCTCCCCTTTGGTTGTGGAACAAGACCAGTCTTCTGTGTCCCTGCTTGCTTCTGGGCACCTTTGTCCTGGTCTGAACGTTCACACCTACAGCTCAAGAGCCTTGTACTTACACCATATCATTTCCCCCCGCAGGTAAATGTTTTATAATACCCAACCATACACCGTTTCGCAACCTGAAGTCCACAGGTCACATCTTTAGGGGTTCAGCAGTTCTATTTTGAGTTTTCTTTCGGCGATACCCTAACACATCCTACACATGGCAACCAGGGCCATTGGAGGGCCACCGTATAACCAAGTACACACTGGATTTCGGTGCTTTTGCAGTTGTGTTTACCCACACACAACCTTTGCCAAAATATAACACTCTTATTGTCACAGGCTAATGAGAAAGGAACAGAAGTGGACTTTGGGGGTAGTTTCCAGTGTGTGGTGCTCCATCGGGCAGCCTGGAAATGTTGGATCTGCAAATTCTGGGGCCATACCCCAGACCCACGGAATCAGAATCTCTGGGGGTAGGGCTCCATAACTGGGGTTTTCACAAGCTTCACATTTGTTTGAAAATCTGGTTTGAAAACCACTGGAAGGGTGAAAATGGGGGAAGAATTATGTGATCGCACGGCAGTGGGTCGACCAGCTCAGAGAACCTGTGCCCAGCAAGGAGAAGCATGCCCAAAGCTCAGGAAGCAGGAGCCACAGCACCCAACTCATGCTGCTAATTTGAATATTTGGGGATTCTTTAAGTCTTGGTTATATTTAACTTGTAAATTGGTTTTGGGTTTTTGTTTGTACAGGGCCATAAATAAAAGGAGTTTAATTTTACATTCATGCACGTTAAGCAAAACTTAAATAAAAATAACTGAAGTCAACACCAGGGGTTACCAAGAATGTTCTTCCTTTTCAAGAAGAGTATATAATACTCCAGTTCGAAGAATACTGCCCTATGACCTTCTGTATTTCCCTTTGTCTTTTGGGGACACAGAGCTTCCTGTCACCGGTGGGGTGCATAAAATCACGTGGCATGCTAAAGGAGGTAGGATATTACGGTCGTGGAGGGAAGTCCAGCTGAAGGACATAACAGGTAATATGAACGGAATATGTAACATGAGGCCATAGGACCAATTCTAAAACCTTTATGAACGTTTCTTCTTCAGGGCGTCTTTGAGACATCTCCTTGCCACCAACTGGCTTCTAAAGATGGCATTCTGGTCCCTGCCCTTCTCCATTATCTGGCTGGGACCACAGAAAAAGGCAACAGGTGCCTCTTTTAAAGACAGTGCTGGTGACCCTGTGCTGAGTACTCCAACCAGGATGGAGCGAGTGGTTCTTATAAAAACTGAGTATTTTACCAAACTGACTCCAGAATCTCATTCTGTTTGGAGAGGTTCACCATCAGCAAAACCAGCCACAAGTCCTTAAAGAGGACCATGCTGTCTCATCCAGGGTCTCTCCTCTACAAACCATGGGTAATAATAGTAGCCGCCTCTCAGGTTGCATGAGGGTCAAATGAACGAAGCCACAGAAAGTACCGGATGCTGGGCCTGGTACAGACTCAGTGCCTGATAAATGTGACCTGCTTCATCGCCAAACTTTTAAAAACCACAGATGCAAAGCTACAATTATAGTTGTATCCTGCTCCCAAAGAATAACGGAAATCTACGTGAAGAGTCATCCTGCCCCAGGAGATTTTATGAAGAAGCCAGATCGAGCATCTTCATTCCTCTCCCCTAGGCTTTTCATGCATGTTTAATACCGGGATAGAGAGATCTCATCGCTCTGACATTTCAGAAGTATGTGAGAATACCAAGGGGAAAGTGTGGAATGCAGCTTATAAACCTCTGTAATCCCATAGAATTAGTAGGAGTCTCAAGACATGTTCAGAATTTCCTGATGTGTCTTTTGAAATGTGGCCCAGGGGCTTTCTAACTTCTCCATGGCAGACACGGGGCCCCCAGGAATCACAAATCGTTCTTTCGTTCAAGATTTTTTAATTTATTTATTAGACAGCACGAGTGGGGAGGGGTAGAGGGGGAGGGAGAGAGAATCTCAAGCAGACTCCTGCTGAGGGCAGAAGCCGACACAGGGCTCGATCCCATGACCTCGAGATCATGACCTGAGCCAAAACCAAGAGTTGGACGCTTAACCAACTGAGTCACCCAGGCGCCCCAAATCACAAATAGAGAAAAAAAGGGATGAGAGACTGGGATGAAGGACACACCAAACAACCACGATGTGGGTTTTTCCAAACAGGAAGAAGTAAGGCTGAGTCAATGGCTGGATAATAGAAAACCCAAAGGTACTGGCCAATGTGGAATATGCTGGCATCAAAAGGGAAAGATAAGGTGACAATAAAGAAAAGCAGGAAGATGAAGGGATGGGGCCCCATGAAATATAAATGCCGAATCTTTGGGATTAAGTCGGGAAGCCCAATGGTGGTCCTCATGTTTACTCAGATAATGAGATACTCCCTGGAGAAAAAGCTGGAGTGTCACCTATCATCCAAGAGAGGAAAGACAGAGAGTTGGACCGTCCTGGAGAAGTTGGACAGCACCTTTAGAAGGACACAAGGAACAAAGTAATGGACAGAGCTGTGCTGCCCCTGGGGGTGTCTGGCTACTGTTCTCACAGGGCCGGTGGGCAACATCCTTGGGAACTGCCCAGTTTATACCAGGATGAAGATGAGAGACCCTCAGCTGACACACCGGGCTTCTGTGTGATTCTTCAAGAAAGGAATTGCCTCCGAAAAATTAAAAATAACTCTCTGCCTAAAAGAAACATCTTTCCATCTTTCAGCACCGACTTTCAATACAACTTCTGATTTAAAGCCTTGAAAGGAGGGGCGCCTGGGTGGCTCAGTCGGTTAAGCATCTGCCTTCAGCTCAGATGATGAACCCACGGTTCTAGGATCGGTCCCGCATGGGTCTCTCTGCTCAGCAGGGAGCCTGGTCTCCCTGTCCCTCTGCCTGCCGGTCTCCCTGCTTGTGCTCTCTCTCTCCCTCTCTCTCTGTGTCAAATAAATAAAATCTTTAAAAAATAAAATAAATAAAACCTTGAAAGTAGAGTGGGAACAGATGTGTCCATTTAGAAAATCTCAAACTTCATGACTGCTCCTTAAAATGGACTATGTTCCACAAGAAATTACCTTCTTGGGGCGCCTGGGTGGCACAGCGGTTAAGCGCCTGCCTTCGGCTCAGGGCGTGATCCCGGCGTTCTGGGATCGAGCCCCACATCAGGCTCTTCTGCTATGAGCCTGCTTCTTCCTCTCCCACTCCCCCTGCTTGTGTTCCGTCTCTCGCTGGCTGTCTCTATCTCTGTCAAATAAATAAATAAAATCTTAAAAAAAAAAAAAAAAGAAATTACCTTCTTGTGGATTTAACACTTTTCCTCATTTTCCCTTCCTCCTTCCCCTCTTCTATTTTAAATGCACAGGCTAGGTACCAAAAAAAGAAAGAAAAAAAAAAAAGGAAATTTCTCTGGTTAAAGTCAAAAGCCCCAAGCTACCCAAAGGAAGTCATAGGTCTCCTGTTTCTGCCTCCTTCTCCTGCCATTTTGAGGGCATATAAATGGAAAGAAAATGCTATTCTTCCCCATATGACCAATGGCAGTAGCTAGTGGTATCTGGCAGAACTTACACAGAATCTAAGGCCTAAAGGCCTGAGCAGGGCTGGAAACAAGATGGCTCCCCTCAGCCAACCTGTCTACCCAAAGGGACAGCACTGGAGAGAGATTTTTTCCACTAAGTGAAAAGAGATGCAGTGAGACTGGGATGCTGGTCTGGGTGTGTTGTATGCGACCCTCCACTAGGCACCAGGTCTTCACATACATTCTTCACCCACCCCAGGCACTCCCAGGAGAGCAGAGAGCAGCTTTGCGTGAAACAATATAGCATTTCCAATGTTTTGGGAATAGGACTCTCAATCTCTATTTTCCTTATTCTTAGAGATTCACCAAAGTTCTCAAAAGAGCACTGTCATATTCTGAAAATAAAGTTAACTTTTATTCTTTTCATTTAAAGAGTACATCTGCATTAGTGTATTTTTTTTTTTTTTAAAGATTTTATCCATTTATTTGACAGAGATAGAGACAGCCAGCGAGAGAGGGAACACAAGCAGGGGGAGTGGGAGAGGAAGAAGCAGGCTCATAGCAGAGGAGCCTGATGTGGGGCTCGATTGCCATAACGCCAGGATCACGCCCTGAGCCGAAGGCAGACGCTCAACCACTGCGCCACCCAGGTGCCCCAGTGTTTTTTAACTAGCATATATGCCACTCTGAGGAAAAGTCAGTTAACCATAAAAACGGTTCACTACCACGGAACGAACATTTTTGCTTTCGGGTCTGACATCTCAAAGTTCACTGGAGATCGAGATATTCCAGTCATCTCGATTACAGGTAAGACACAAATGATTTGAAAGATATTCACACATGAAAATGAAGACCATTGAAAATAGTGGAAAAGCCCCAAGACAGCATACACCATTTTCCACTGACATTGTTAATCCCTGATTCAGTAGAGGAGGGGGGTCCTGGGGGCCTCATTTGTGGAAAGAGCTCGCCTTCCAAAGGCTTCCGTGAGTGACAAGCTGGTTTTCGTTCCAAGTCAGTCCCAGAAGTCTTGGAGAAAAGCCTCCTCCATCCCTCAAGGTCCAAATCTCTGGAGGCAGAAGTTTGCTTTTGATTTGAGAAGTGAATTCTTCATTCTGTTGTTTCAGAACGATAAAAAGGGATGTTTTATAATAACAGTGTCTGACCCAAAAAGAAAATTGGTTCCATTTTCGCTCTCTTTCTTAAAAGGCCTTTTAAATTAAATTCTCTTTGGGTTTTCCATTTCCAATTCTGCCAGCAAAGTCATGGGGACCAAACAGAAACCTAACCAGTATCTCAGACACAACACCCCAAAGCAGTGGAAAATTAATCTCTTAAAGAAGGTTCTGAAGTTTTTCATTTTCTCCAGGATCAAGAATGATAATAATCAGGTTTTCATACGTTCAAGCCTCTGCATATGCTGTTCCTTCTGCCTGGAAATCTTCCTCTCCTCTCCTCCACCTGGCAAACTCCACTTTTTGCCTCAGAAGCAGATTAAACTCTCTTCTGATGGCTTCTGGAACTGACCTAGCTATGCCTGTGCCTCCCGACATGCCGGAATTGTTTACAGGTAACACACGTAGGTAAGTAGGTGTCTTCGTCAGCTCAGGCCACCATGACAAAATACCACAGATGGGGGAGCTCAACCAACAGACATTGATTTTCTCACAGTTCTGGAGCCCGGAGTCTGAGAGCAGGGAGCCACCATGGCCGGGCTGCGGTGAGCTCTCTTCCGGGCTTTGCAGGTAGTCACCTCCTTGCTTTGTCCTCACTGCTGGAGAGCAAGCAAGCTCTCGGACTCTCTCCTTGTAAGGACACTTGTCCCATCACGGGCACTCCACCCTCATGACCTCTCAAAGGCTCCACTTCCAATTCCATCAAGCTGGGGAATTAGGGCTTCAATGTATGGATTTTGGGGGGCTACAGTCCAGTTCACAGCAGTAGATAAGTATGTTCGATTGCAAAACAAAACAAACACACAAAGCCCACACATTCCTTACCACCCCCCCGCCCCCATCACACGGTGGAATCTTCTCGCTCTCCCTGTGATTCCAGGTTGGCCATGCAGCTGGCTTTGCCCACTGAAAAGTTAGTAACATGACACAGACATTTCTCGAAAAGTGTCTATGCACTAGGCCTTGTCCTCTCTTACTCCCGGGGACTCTTCCACCATTGCGTGAACGAAATTCTGCATGTTTTGTGGTTTTCTTTGCTTTTGGGTTTTCATACAGCCAGTAACTTCTTACCTACAAATAGCAGCAATGCTGGAGAATCTGGATTTACAATCGAACCGTGTGGGGCTCTCTGCTGGGTGGCTGATGGAGGCTTTCGCTCCACTGGGTAAGAGATGACCAAGAATTCTGGGAGTCTACTTCATTCGTCTGTTGGTGAACTTGATTCAGGACAGGACTCATTTCATACTTCCTGGGAGGGAGAATGGCTCTTGGGATCTGGATTGGAGAGTTTTCCCTCATCAGTTTACTTTTGGCCTCTCCTGAGATTCCAGAGCTTACACAACAGAAATGGATTTTCTCATGGTTCTGGAGTCTCGAAGTCCAAGCCCAGGAGTCAGCCAGGGTTGGTGCTTTCTGAAGGCTGGGAGGGAGAACCTGTTCCATGCTGCTCCCAGACCTTCTGGGGGTTTCTGGAAATCTGGTGTTTCTGAGCTCGGAGATACAGCACTATGAGATCTGCCTTCAGCCCCACACGGCGTTCTCCCTGTGTCTCTCTGTGTCCAAATTTCCCCCCTTTATAAAGACGTCTGTCGTACTGGATTTTATGACCTCGTTTTCACTGGATTACCCCTATAAAGACCTTCTCTCCAAATAACATCACATTCTGAGACACTGGGGGTTAGGACTCCGGTATGTCTTTCGGGAACAGAACCCAATTCGATCCATAACATGTTGTCACCCACCTGCTTATAGTGTTCCAGTGGCTTCTCACCACCTTTAGGGCGGAACCCAAACCCCTTCCCACACCTCCCCACCCCACCCCACCCCCACCCCGGCCTTGCCACATCCTGTTCCTCGTGTCTCCGGCCTTCCTCCCTGACATGTCTCTCTCCAGAGTTCAGTTCTACTCACCCTAAGGATTTGGCTTTAAGGTTCCCTCCTCTGGAGGCCACCCCCATCCTCGTTTGCTGTATCCACCCACTTCCTCCACAGCTGTTCCCACACCCAGCTATAGCTTGTTTAAAAACTGTTTGCCCCAGTAGAATGTAAACCCCACGAGACGAAGCACAACATAGTAGAAGGAGAAGCAGTAAAGAGTGACGATTTAAGGCAAACTCTAGAGTCAAGCCAGCTTGGTCAAATCCTGGCTCTACACCTCAGTGCCACTTGGGCAAGGGCCCAAGACTCTTTGGGCCTCAGTTTCCTTATCAGTAAAGTGGGATCACAGAGCACTCCCCTGAAGGGCTGCTAAGCAGAGGAGATGAGTTAATACTTGCAAAGCCCCTGGAACACTGCGTGTCACTCAGTCCGAGGGACGCGAGCATTAATAACGATCTTTGCAGGAGCAGGGACTGACCAAGGCTGTTCGGCTGTTTCAACCCCTGTTGTGCACTCAGAGTTCGGCACAGCGCCTGGCTCAACACATGGTTGCCGAGTGAACAAACTGCTGGTAAGCTATATCTGTTGCTCATGTGGCTTTTTTTTGTTTTTTAAGATTTATCAATGGCTTCGAGAAGGGGCCTAATTGATGCCATCCCTGTGAATTAGGCATGGGTCCTGTGGCCTCATCCCCTAGAGAATGTTCCAGGGTCAGCTAAACCCATCTTGCTCCAGGGAAACCTCGTTTATTAGAATAAAACAGGGTCCTTCGTGGCTAAACAGGGTGAGAATCCCTACCACGACTCCCCACCACAGGGGACTAGCACACGGAGTTTCTGGTCTACCTAGAGATCCCCCATCAGCCTTCAGGGCGATCGCACCATCCACCGAAAGACCAAGGTGTGGACGGTGTGTTACTATTTGTCAAAGACGTGACCAGACATTAGTCTCTGGCACCAGGACTAAGAATGAGGCCTGATGAGAGCTTTTCAGAAGACCTTAAGCAGCATATCACCTTCTTGGGGGGAAAAAAAGGCAACTAAGTGGGAGGTGAGCAAAGAAATGTCCAGCAGCTCCAGACAGCCCAACGGCGACAGAAACCAGGGCGGAGGGGAGAAGCGAGTGTTCTGGGTCACCTCCATCCCTCCCGCAGCTTCCCCTCCACCCTCCCTCCTCTGATTCCACCTTCCGACTGGAGTCCCTGCTTCTGGCTGATGGATGGGGACACAAGAGGTGGCTGGAGACCAGGCCCCTTTATTTGAATCATGGGTCCCGAAAACTGAGAAATAGAGCACTTGTGGTCCCTAACTGTGGATTTCTTCCCCAAGTCCAGGCACTTGGCAGGAGGGGCAGGAACAAAGTCTGAGCTTACACCTGACCCTCAGACGCCTTTCATGCCCCCTGGATTTTCCCCAGACAGGAGAAATGATTTCCTCCCATCCTCCAGTCAGCACGAGGGGACGAGAGGCTCCATGCAGGTGAAACGTGCCCAGGAGCTCCCCTGCAGCTCTGACAATCCCCAAGGCTCCTTCCTTCTACCAACGCTTCTAGACGGTGAGGAGCTGCCTGCTCTGCCAGTCATGGAGTGGAAAGGTCCCCCTTCATAGGCGGAGCCTCGTCACCATGACAACTCGTGATGACACCTATCCTTCGGTCCCTGGGAGAGCAGGGCCCAAGGAGGACACTGTCACCTGCTCTCCAGCTTCTCGTCCCTGTGGTCATTATGGCTCCCACCCCAGCAGTTATACCACACCTCTGAACCTCTTGGCCTTTCAGGCTCCCTACGCTCCACAGCCTTTTTATTTACTTATTCTTTGTGTGCACAAATGGTCCCTTGCAGAGCTCTCCATTTAGCATAAGTGAGTTCCCGAACTGTTAAGGAGAGAAGGTGATTACAGACTCTAACATTTATATTCATCCCTTAATAAATATTTACATGTGCCAGACACATGCAAGAATTCTTACGCATTGAAGAGACCAAGAATGGATTTCACCCTCAAGTATCGATTCTGATCCGTGGTTATGTTAAGAAGGATTCTGAGGCCCTTCTGGGCACAGAATAAAGAGCCTGTGAATCAGCAGTGCCGGCCCAACAACCCAGGGTCCCTCGAGGAGAAGGCTTCCTCCGCCGGGGCTTCCTGCTACCATTCCCACCGACTCCGGCGGCCCCCCACACCCTTCCCAGGGGGCCATAAGCACACCACACACTCTTCAGCTACAGCCCTGACCACACCACCTCTTGACAGGTCAGGAAAGTAACTGGGAGCGCAGGCTTCTGGGTGAAGAGCCGGGAGTGGAAAGTGCATCTCCACCGCTTACACACTCGCTGCTGTCCTGAGGATCAACGGGGATGATTAGCGCGGAGCCCTCAGCCCACCCAGGAACGGAAGCTGACTCCCCGCTACCCTGTGACGAGCTGCGCCCAAGTGCAGGGAATGCTGTTGTCCCCAGCATCTCATGCTGGGCTCCGGTTCCCCTCACCTCCCACTGGAACCTCCAGAGCTCCCTTCACTTCCAGACCCTTACGAGACCCTTGCGAGAGGTCCCGTGGCTCTGTTCGCTTCCTCTGCCAACTGTAGCCCCTGACCCTGTAGCTTCTGTCCCTCCCTCCCTTCCCTCCTTTCTCTAGCCCCAGCTCCGTGCCTGGTGTCCTGCCCCATCGGCCTGCAGAGCAGGGCCACGGGCAGGGGAGCCGTGACCATGGGGTGAGCGCCAGGGGAGTAGGGCGCAGGAAACAAACGAGACACCAGGGGCTCAAAGCCAGCTGTAGGAGGCAGGGAGGGCTGCCCAAGGGAGGTGCCATCCCAGAAAAGAAGAGGGAAAGAGAAGCAGTCCAGGAGCAGGGACAAGAATCCCTGGGTGAAGGAACAGTGCACGCGAGGGACAGGAAACAATGCGGAGTCCACTAGAGAACAGATGGGGAGAGACAGAGAGGGAGGATGGCTTCTCATGAGGCGATGGGGCTAGGTACATGATTCAGTCCTTTATCTTGAGACCCCAGAGTCTGCCTGGTTCAAACCTCAGCTCCACCACTTAGTAGCCCCGTGACCTTAAGAAATTTTCTTAATGTCTCTTGTGATGGGTGTCTTCTCCCATAAAATGGGGATAACGGAGAGTAACAGTTTCACTGGGTTACTGCAAAAATTAAGTGCCACGCTGGGTGCCATACACCAAGCATGCGGCAAACGTCAGCTTTTCTCCAATCTGGACAAGGGACATGGAGCGAGGAGGGAGGGAAGCAGGGGAATTCCAGAAATGTACCGGATCTACACACTCTGGGTTCAAATGAGCTGCCCTCATCGCCAGCTTCCGTCTTCATCAGGAGTCCACTCTCTGGCTACAGCCCATTTCCCCTCGGTGAGGAACCTGGTCCCTACCCCAGGATCCAGGACCCTGCACGGCTCCCTCTACCATTCATGCCTGACGCTGAGGGGCTCACTCGGCATGGGGACCATGGGATTCTGGACTCAGCAACGCTGTGGCGACCCATGACTCATCGCTTCAGCGGTGACTGAGCTTGCCCCTGGTGGCCCACACTGCACGCGACACTGGTGAAGCGGACCCGTAAGGTCCCCAACCTCATGCAGCATCCTTCCCGTGCTGGAGAGGGATTTGCAAGGGTGAGGAGACAGCATCGTGAGGCCTTTCCAACAGGGAACTCCCAGATGGATTCTGCAGTGGTGACACTGGATTAAAACTGGAATGTGGGAGTGGACAGGGCACCCGAAGAGCTGGGGAATGGCATTCCAGACCCAGGAAATAGCAGGTGCAAAGCCCAGAGGTGGGAAAGATGAAACAGAGGCCAACGTGCCTGAGGAGTGGTGAGCAGAGGGTAGGGTAGGAGGGGTAGAGGCGGGAGCGTGGGCAAGGCACGGGGGGCTTTCTTCTGGAGCCGATGGAAAGCTGCGGGACGATTTTAAGCCGGGGAACCACAGGAGTGACTCATAAAACCAGAACGTGAGCTCTGTGAGTTCAGGACTTTGTTTTCTGGTCTCCCCAGCAACAGAATGACTTTTGGCAAAAGTCTCTCTGGTGGTCTGTGGAGAACCGACCAGAAGGAACAGAGCTGGAAAGCCGGGCCCCAGAGAATCGCCGGATATCTATCCCAGAGCCTGTAATACAACACCCTTCTCATCAAATACTCAAAGGTTAGTTCCTAAGAAAGGGAGAGCAGACACGAGGGGAGGGAGCATTCCCTTTCATAAGCTCCATAACTCACATGGACCAGACATCGATTTTGGGGCCATATTTCTTCCTGGCGAGAAGTTCGGGCGCGGCGTAGGCCGGGCTGCCACACTGTGTGCTGAACGGGTCCGAGTGGCCCAGGATCCCTGCGCAGTTGCTCAAACCAAAGTCTGCAAAGAGGGGAAGATGAAAGCAGCTCTGAATTAGAAAACTGCGAAATGGAAGAGGGGAAAAAAAATAAAAACCAAAAACAACCCAACCTGGGGCAGCAGGAAAGGAAACGTTCTCTGAGGCCAACACATCATTTAGCATCCCAGAGGAACACTGGCAGCTGCGGACCGTAACCTCTGGCTGTGGGTCTCAAGCCTGGAAACATTTTATATCAGGCCTCCCTGTAAAATCCAGCTAGAGCTAAAAGTATGTTGAACCAAAACATATTTTCATCAAACCTTGCAAATGAGTCATCCAGGAAAAAGAGAGCCTTCGCTTTCTAGGACTAAAGGCAGGAAGAGAGACCGAGCAGCGGCCTCGGAGTCAGCGAGCTGGCTTTCAAGGGGCCATGTGGGAAAACGCTGACGGAAGATCCGTTTTCTCCAGCTGGGGTCAGCGTCACCCTGGGTGACATGCGATCCCCCCCCATTTAGACTCGACTTTTTCGGCTCAATGTTTCAATTTCATTCAAGTCTTCTGAAAATGCTCTCGATGCGTGTAGCGGTATGTGGGGACTGGAAGAGGGGAAACTACACCCGTGATGATTTAGACAACGGCGGGAACGCTAACGCCAGGAAGACTAAGGGACCTCCTCGCGTCACCTTGTTCTGGGATGATGAAAGCCAATGGGAAAGCAAAGGAGAGCCCGAAGCGTCCAAAGCTCGCTGGGCCCGGGACACCTTTTGCTTCGTGTATACTCGTTTGATCCTCACAGAACTGCACTGGACGGGTGATCAGAGTTGTCAGCGTTCTGTCCTCATCTGATATCTTTCCTCCGTCTTTGCTGATCCCCAGAATTCAGATCATGGCTTCTCCTTTGAACTTCAACTTGACTATGACGGTTCTTGTCCCCCAAATAGGAGACTCTGCCCACAGGGCTCAGTGGCCAGAGACTGGCTCCATGTCTTGAACAAAACTCTGTCCTTTCTCAACCGGCAGGACTTATACCGACTTTCACTACTGTTTTTTCTCCTTGACTAATGTGCCTCCCCATGCAAGCGCATGACTGCTGTAACGGTTTGGGAAAGCTCAGGAAAAGAGGAACACGGGATGGGCCTGAAGTGACTCTAAGTCCATGAAGTCAAGATGCACCACTAGAAATTTCTCCCCACAGTCGCTGGCTGAGGCTGTGTCATGAAGGAGTGTCCCCAGACAGAACCCCTGCCAGGCAGAGCTCTGGAAATTCTTCAGGGCTCCAGGCTTGGAGATGAAGAACGAGGACCTACCCCAGGGATTGGCAAACCACCCGGGGATACTGCATGGGGACACATCTAACTCTTCCTTTGCTTTTGTTTCTTATAATTCCACGCTTTTTTCTCGTAGCTTCCCTTTGCTCCCTACTCTCCCACCCTCACCTCCACCCAGCCCCCATTTCCTACCCCTCTTCCCCCTGCCAGCCCAGTCCACACCAGTAGGTCCCACATAACCTGCCCCAAGAAGGCCCCTACGGGAGCCACAGGGGCCCCCGCTTCCCATCTTAAGGGGAGATCTCTGTGCCAAAGGATCTGAGGGCCCCTGTTCTCAGACCTCTCAGACCCCTGGAGTATCTCGCTGACACAGGGAAAAAAAGGGGGGAGGGCGAATATTTTTGTAGAAGGGAAAAATCATAGCGTGCTTGAAATTGGATGGTGGCTTAAATGCTTTGAATCTGCAAATCATCCTAAAGAAATTTTAATAAAACAACAAATGCAAAAAAGAGCACCATGGAATAAAGATAACATTGTTTGGGGGGCAACATTTTAAGGGAAGTTCCGCAAATAGCCATGTTAGAGGCCCGATCTCCTAGGAGTCCCGTAAAGCTTCTCTCTAGATTTCTGACATTAAATCAAAAGACTCCCGTCTCATCTCAGTGGGGTGCCAGTCACAGCCAAGGACTGCCTCATTCTGGTCGGTCCCTCCACTCCTGGACTGGGGTCTGTAAAGAACTGCTGGACACCAAGAGGGCAGGGCAAGATAAGAGACCAGGTCACCGCCCACACACCCCTCCTGACCCCCCCACCCTTGCACCCCCGCTCTGCTCCCAGGCAAGCTGGAGAACACAGTGCCTTGCCTTGTCTTAAACACAGTTTCATGAAGATAAATTAGCAAATGATCTGGTGAGGGGAGGAGAGAAAATCTGCATTTTAAATGACTTAGTGTTGACCTCGCCGCCAGAAGGGTTTCATTTAAAATATATTGTGGAGAAATAACTGGTCCTTTTCACACCCTTAAGGGTAATTATTAAAACATTACACACATGCCTATAATTAGAACAGTGAAACTAGAGAGAAGTCCCCCTCCCGGGTGTCACCCAGGCCTGCCCCAATTAGAGCTGGTAAATAGAGAAGCCCACTACCCTCAGTTTTCCGAGCCGCAAAATGAATCTCACAAAACGCCCAGGGAACGCTGCTGTGGAAAACTGAAGTGCAAACCTGTTCTAAGGGAACATCAGACTGCTTTTTCCGCAAGGGGAAAACAAACCTTGATGAAATCAGATCTTACCCCCAGTTAGCTCTAGTTTCTTTGAAACATGGCAGACCTGGCTTAAGTAAATTTATTTAAATCAAATTATTTCAAAGAAGGAAAACTATTATATGAGGAAATGGAAAGGGCTGTAATCCATCTTTGAAAAATAACTAGGTAATTCCTTTGAAGGAAAGGTTCAAAGAGCTTTCAAGTTGCAAAAGACAGTCATAGAAACACTGGATCCGAACGGCCCGACCCAGGGGCAAGAAAACGCACTAAGACCCTGGGCCTTCCCTCCCTCCAGCTTCCACCACTAGCTTTGTGATGGACCTGTTGGAAAAAATGCGGAAAAGCAGATATTGGTAAACACAAGGCAGTTCCCAGTTGTCCTCTCTGGTACTCTAACGGCTCTTTGGATTACAGGTGGGAGGTAGGCCTTTTGGGTTATGTTGGTCACGAGGGACCTGGGAGCCACATAAAAAGTTCAAATAATGGGAAATCCAATGATCAGAGCCTCCTTGCCAGCAGTCTTGGAAACTGTGGTCTCTGACACCTAGTTTCTGACGGAACCCACTTGTGTCCTGGCTTGGGTGCCAATCCAGCGGCTGCCATGTTGAGCGGAGATGACTCTGAGGCATGTGAACCCAAAGAGCCAGCATCCCGCTCTCCTCAAGGGGAACAGTGGGCTCTCACGTGCAGAGAGCATGTCCTCCTCTTATCTGCACAGGTCCGCTCTAAGAGGGTTTGTCAGGCAGCCAATCTGTGAGCTACTTATAAACGTATCCACTGTTTACAGAGATTGGTTCTTCCAGAAACTTCTGACCAAACTTCTAACCAATAAAAAGAGCTGTGCTTTTCCACACTGTTCATTCCACAGTACATTTCTAGAGTTGTACGTGATCGTTTAGGGCTATCGCCTGGGGAGACAGAGAGAGCAAGCCCAGAGGGGAAGGAAGGCAAGAGGGAAGAAAAGGGGCAGTAGGAGCAGAGCCAGGTTAGGAGACGGAAACCACCCCCTGGTGACCTGCCTCGGCCTCAGTCTGGACGGTGCACGGGGGATGTGAATTATTTTAACTTTTACTATAACGGACATCCGGCCTTCACGTGGCCTGTTTTCTTACGATCTGTTGCCGTTAGGCCAACTCTGTCTCTGTCACCTGCACATTTTCTGAAGACAAGTTACAGGTCAGCCTGCCAGAGAACCCAGCAATCTCCTTTCCTCCATTCCTCACCCCCCTCTGGGACGGGCCTTTGTTTAATAACACAGATCTGGGAAATCAGGGCCAGAAAGGCATCCTGCAGGCATTTCAACTTCTGTCTGTTTAATGCTTCTGTATTTGGCCCTCGGGACAACTGAAATGCGATAGGGAAATGACAGGATAAAAAGAAAATTCTTTGAACTGTCCTTTTTAGACCATCTGATCTTGAAAAACTTTTGGGGGAAATTAAAAAAAAAAAATGGTTTCCTCTTGTTAGTTTTCTAAGGACCGGTATGTTCATTCATTAACACCTGTTGGTGGCTCTTCATCGGCCAGCCAAGGAATTCGGTTTCGGGAGCCAAGAATCTAATTGGTTATTGGAATGACATGTTTCAGAGAGTCTAGAGATGGTTTTTAGTATTTGCCAAACAAAATTTCCTCCTTGGGTACGAGAGTTAAATTCACAACGTTCTATTGGTCCTTCTCTTTTCTCCTGATAGAAAGCCTTTTTCAAGCCATTGAGATGGAAAAAATGACTTACACCTGAGGTGGGAAAAAGAAAGAAAAGAGAGGCACCAGTGATGGCACTCACATCTGGGTGTAAAAATGATGCCATGAGACTTTTGCCAAGAGCAATCATACAGGCAAACAAAAATGGAATTCTTCTAGAAAATGAGTCATGGAGTGAACTAGCTTATAGACCCTGAATTATGAACCAATTATGACTCACTCTATCCTGGAACTTCCTTCTGATTACCTTCCTTCTAAATTATCCCTCTGTGGGGATTTCTCTCTGCACAACCACCATTGTACAATGGGGCTTCGATAAAGATTATAATCAAACGGAAGGTTAGTTGGGTTCCCTTTTACTTTGGTGCCCCGATATTCATGGAAAGGGAATTAAAGCATGGCTAAGCTGAAAGACCTCTAAACTAAACTATTTTCCACTATTTTTAAGAAGTCTTATGGTTAATCGAAATAAAAATAACCCCTATAAAAATTTAGATCCACCTGAGTTTATGAAAAGCTGAAGTTTGAATCATCCACAGAACACATCACCAACCAATAATTATTCGTAGCTGTGAAATTCATTTTATGGTCACTTTACAGTATTTCTACCCTGCTATTATATCTATTATTAAAATTAATTTTCATTTTCAAAACCATTATTAAACATTGGCGGTAAAAGGAGGTGACCTAGAGTATTGTCTGGGATGAGAAATAGACCATGAATAATTTTCTAAAGTCAATAATCCAGCAATAAGTAACTGAGAATTGACAACGCAACACGTAAGGATAATCTTGCTTAAAAAAAAAAAAGTCATACCAATCAGCTTGATATTATTGTCTTCATCTAGTAGCAAATTTTCTATCTTCAAGTCCCTGAAATAAACAAAACCACAGAACATTTCAGATAGGCATTTGAAATCGTGGAATAACATTTTGCTTCTGAAGGCAAACAAACCGTTTGAGAACCACTTTGAACCAGCCCAGAAAGCTTTCTGCCAAAACTCACACAATCGATAAGTAAATATTTATAAACACGATACAATTAATTGCTGCAGACTGAACAAGCCAAAGGATTTCAGAAAAGCAGAGAGCACTGAGGGCAGAACACATCATGAGAAGTTTCCGGAAGGAGTGGGATCAAAGGTGAAACTTGGAATTTCAATAAACGGGGTTGGGAGAGAGTGGAAGGATCCTTCGAGACAGGCGCTGCCTGAACAGGTGAGGAAATACAAATGTGGCCACATGTTTGTGAGCTGGTGAGCAACACCAGCCAGGGGAAGGAACAGATTCGAGGAAGCAGCTAAAAAAAAAAAAAAAAAAAAAAAATTGAAGGCTGACATAATTTATCAGTCCTTCAAGCTCCAGGCATGGAGCCCAAGTGTCACCCACAAACTGGCAGGTGATCATCTATTTGAGCAAGCAGGTATCATGGTGGGCAGAAAAACACTCCAAAAATGTCAGGTCCTGATGCCTGGTATTATGCCTCAGCGAATGTTAATGTTACATACCCGAAAGGAATTAAGTTTGCAGATGGAATGAAGATTGTTAATCAATCTGTGGGTGACTCTGATCATTGACACAGAGGGCACTTGAAGAGTGGAAGGGAGAAACGCGCCCAGGCTCATGCTGAATGTGAGGTGCCTGTGGGATCTCCTCGAGCCAACTGTAAGTTCCTAGATGGCAGGAAATATGGCGGCCTTGCTCACCACCGCACCCCAGGACCTTTGCACATCCTTGGTACTCAGTAAATACTAATGCATCTACATTACCAAAGAGATCATTTTGGATGTCAGAAGAAAAAAATGTGGGCAAAAGTATACATTTGGTCATCAAAACAATCTAAGTCAATAATTACAGTATAAGCATCTTTAAGCTGTCAACTCAGACACATCTTTAGTATTAAATATACGAGAACGTTCTTCTCTTACACACACACACACACACACACACACACCATGTTCTCTTCCATGGTTTTGAAACACAAAGCATTCTTGGTCCCGTTTTTTTATTTTTCCCACTTTTGAATAGAGGCACAGGCAAAAGAAATCTTTTTTCCTCATATCTCTACTGAAAGGAACAGAACAGCATAACCATAAGCAAAAATGACAACAGACAACACTACATCAAAGTCGTGGGACAAAAGGGAGAAGTTGTTAGGACTTTTAGCAAACGGGAGAGCAGTATCCCATTTCACGGGGTCAGGTGCTCACAGCTCGGTCCCAGCCATGCCAGCTCACCCTCTTCTCCAAGAGAAGCTAGAAATCTGGATTTTATCCCCATTTTCAATTGTTGGCAACAAATTCACATTCAAAACAGTAACAACCATGCTGCATGGGCCAACCTTGCAGGCAAGACATGGCCTGCACACTACCAATTTTCGACCTCAGTGGGAAGGGGAAGCTGAGTCTTGAAAGGACAGGAGATTGCCTAGGGAGAGGGTGGGGAGGAGAGGAGGGAGTCGGGGACAAGGAAGGGAGGCACTGGGAAGCACTTCAAGATGGGAAAAAGTCAAGTGCAGAAAAAAGTCCAATGTCTTTCAAAACTGGAAGGTGGCTGGTAGCCTTAGTGCTGGACACTTGGACGAGAAGGTAGGTCTGAGTTGAAACCTGCAGCTAAGGAATATCGATATCCCCCAGTCCACATGCACCCACCAACGGGGGGGGGGGGGGGGGGCGAGAACTGGATCCTTTCACTTGAATCCAGTTGAAACAATACACAGACTATATAAAAACTATGTCAGCCTTTAAAGGGTATCATGTATGCCCAAATGCAGGGTGACCCCAAATATATGATAATCTCTGCCTCATTTTTCCAATGGGAAGACTGTCCCTCAGTAAAGGGTTTTTGGAAAACACAAATAGGTAATTTTTTAAAATGCAATGGAATTATCAACTATCTACGGAGCTGCACTATCATGTTTAAGAGCACGTACCATCACGTCAACTTTAGAAATATTATTCCCACACCCTCACATTCCATGAAACTCTTCACGGCCCGGACCAGCATAACAGAGATTTCGTGCCGAATTACCAGGGTAGCACGATCTTCAGTTGACCGGATGTTGGTCATACAGCACTTTTTGAATCACTTGCTGGTCATCTTATCACAAGCCATTTAAATAATACGTGCCCATTTAAAATCCCTATAAATTAACCACTCAGTGAATTGTTTTTGGAGTCGTCTCCCAAACCCTCACAATGCTGAGGTCCTATCACTAAAAGTTATTATGAAAGCCATGTAAAACATCCTGGCCTCCCTCTCTATCCATTTCCTCAGGAGATTTCTAGAGCTTCCAAAGTCCTAAGTGAGTCCAGGTGCATGTAGCTTTTCCAGCTAGTACTTTGTTGTTGGGAATGAGACATGTCCTCTTTGTGGAGGACAACCAGGACGTGCTCTCGTTTGACCTTATACTCAAGCATATACGGTAATTCCAAAACAACCTGCGTGCGCACCCAGAACAGTGGGCCAGCAATAGCCCAAACTGTGATCCTGTGAAAACTGATTATAAAGCAGCAGTGCTATTTAAATCTCAAGGAAGGCCACAGTTTGTTTCTAGCGAAATTAAACCTCCTTCCCTGGAAAGAATGGAAGCCACACTAAGTCACTGAAGGAGAAATTTGGTTCAGAACATACACTATGGAGAAAAACAATTTAAAGAGGTGAGGTATAAGAAAGCAATTGCCAAGAATTATAAAGCTAAGCTGGATAATTCTGGGACCACAAAAGCCTAGAGAACAACCACAATGATTAGAAGACTGATATAAATGGAAGACTAAAAATAAGAAAAAATGCAAAAGAAAAAAAAAGGCCCACTTTGGAAATGGGGAAAATGTCATAAAACCAGGGGAGGACGTATAAAACGTAATTATTAGGAAAAGTGGAAAAAAAAATGAAATCGGTTTTCATTTTCACCCACCACATCCCACAGTAACCTACCCCAGCCCCCCGGGCAAATGCTCAGAACAAACCTTTTCCAGGGCACTTTTGCCCCTGCATTGCCCTTTTGTCAATGCTTCTAAAAGATTTTGGCAATAACCAATCTAACCGCCTAAAGATTCCATGACTAGTTAAAGGTGAGCTCCATGAGCCTCCGTCTAGGTGAGCGAACCTGACCCACCCAAACGAAAGGAACATTCGACCACTTTTGGCTTCATCTCCTTCTACCTCCTGCCTTGTCTTTTGAAAGATAGCTAGGAGGAGGGGGAGAATATTTTCCTTCTGACTCGTTAGGAAAAAAGGCTTTAACATCATATTTTTAAAAGTACTTTCTGCTTGGGGGGCGCCTGGGTGGCACAGCGGTTAAAGCGTCTGCCTTCGGCTCAGGGCGTGATCCCGGCGTTCCAGGATCGAGCCCCACATCAGGCTCCTCCGCTATGAGTCTGCTTCTTCCTTTCCCACTCCCCCTGCTTGTGTTCCCTCTCTCGCTGGCTGTCTCTATCTCTGTCAAATAAATAAATAAAATCTTTAAAAAAAAAAAAAGTACTTTCTGCTTGGGTATTTTACTCGAAAGAGTCAAAAACGTGTGACATAAATGTTCCCAGCAGCTTTATTCATCATTACCAACACCTGGAAGCGCCCGAGCTGTCCAGGAGGTGGATGGAGGGACAAACTGTGGTCCACCCAGACAACGGGATGTTATTCAGCATTCAGAAGAAATGAGCTATCGAGTCATGAAAAGCCAAGGAGGAAGCCAGATGCATGTTTCTGAGTGAAAGAAGGCAGTGTGAAAAGGCTACAGACTGAGCGATTCCAACCATAGATCCTCCGGAAAAAGCAAAACCACGGAGATAGTAACAAGACCCCTGACAGCTTGAAGGAGGAGGAGGAGGAGGAGGAGGAAGAGGTGGGGCATATTTTATTTTTTTATAGGTGGTGAAATTCTTCTTTATGAAACTGACATCATACGTTTGTCAGAATCCGGGGACCTGTACACCACAGAGTGAGCCCTAACGTGAACTCCGGATCTTAGGTTATAATGATGTATCAGTATTGGTTCATCAATTCTAACCAATGTACCGCGCTATTCTAAGATATTAATAGGGAAAACAGTGTGTGTGGGGGGGTGGGAAGGCATGTGGGAACTCGACAGTTTCGGCACATTCTTCTGTACCCCTAAAACTGCTCTAAAAAATAAAGTCTGTTAATCCTTAAAAAGTAACTTTTGGATATTTTCCCCTGCCTAGGAGATCAGTCCTAGGACTGTTATGGTTACAATCAAGCGCCTCACCCACGTTGTTCACTGTGGAGGGAGTATCCTTACCCCTGAAATTAATTATGAGTCCCTTTCAGCACGTGGGCCACTCAGACCCTCTGCCCAGCTAATCGACAGTGACCAAAGAGGCCACAAATACTCCAAAGAGACCACAAAACTGAGACACACCTCTCTGAATAATAAAAAGAGGGACGGGGCGCCTGGGTGGCTCAGTCGTTAAGCATCTGCCTTCCCTGCCTTCGGCTCAGGGGTGATCCCAGGGTCCTGGGATGGAGCCATGCATCGGGCTCCCTGCTCAGCGGGAAGCCTGCTTCTCCCTCTCCCACTCCCCCTCCTTGTGTTCCCTCTCTCGATGGCTGTCTCTCTCTCTCTGTCAAATAAATAAATAAAATCTTAAAAAAAAAAAATAAGTAAAAGAGGGATGAATTTATTCATAAGGTTTTAGTGTTAGCGTATTACATTGCATCTTTAAAAGAAAATACTGGTAGGCCTCTGTTATCCAGAAAACTCCCCGTGGTCTATGTGAAAAGCACGGTGCTCACACGAGCTCCACCCCCGAGAGCAAAATACTTGGCTCTGGTAAGTGTCAGATTTGCCATAGGGGAAGGAAGGTTCTGGACAGCTGACTGGTTTGCACTTGATGATGGAGGCAACGCTCAATTTCATAGTAATGCTCCTTGATCAGATTAATCACTTTACGGAGGGGAGAGAGAAGTAGGAGGCTCTTCCCACGGTCCTGCAGTGAGAGGAGTTTCTCCTTGGACAGGCAAACTGGAAGTTCAGAGTAAACTTAAAACTCAGAAAAGAAAAAAAAAAAGGGAGGGAAGGAAAGAAAAAGCCTCCTGGATGGGGGAAACAGCTTTTTCCTTGGCCAAAAGAGCTTCAAAGAGGAGTCAGGACAAGCAAGAGAGGGGATGGGGTGTGCCCTAATATAAGGGGGCACCAGAGGACAATGTTGGGGTGGGGGGTGCATGTGTCTTGGGAATTTACTAAAGGAAATCACTATGTGTCTTGGGAACAAAGGAGGGAGTCCAGCCCAGAAAAGCCCTCCCGGGCTGGCTGCAGGCAGACCCTTCTCTGGCAACTCGGCAGTTCTGGGAGAAATGCCCGAGGGTCTCTCATCACAGCTCTGCAGACCTGACCTTGGGTCTCCGGGTATATCGTGCTTCAAGAAGGGGGAGAGTGGGAGAGGCTGGTGGCTGTTTCCCCAGAGACTGAGAGGGCCCAGGGGGAGAGCCCTAATCACCAGCCCTTTGTTCTAGTTTATTTCAAAAGAGCAAGCTCCAACAGGACTAACAATTAAGGGTTCACCCACAGGCTACCAAGCACACCCCCCACGCTCCCCCTGCACCTACACATTCACCCACACTCTCCTTGCGTTTCTTGAACGATGTAATCTCTCAGGTTTGGAGGCTAGCCACCAAGAACTCCAGTCACAGCCCTCCCAGACAGAGGGGTGTGTGTCGGGGAGGACCCCGTTGCCATAACAAACATACAGGGCCCTGGTGCTCAGTGGGTGAGGGGAGGGGAAGCAGCTCTGGGCCCCTTCAGAGCAGAGGCAGCCAGGAGCAGTACTGGGGAGGTGTGGAGCAGAAGTGTGTGTGTGCGAGCGTGCGTGTGCACGTGTGCAAGAGTGTGTGCTTGCATGTGTGTCGTGCATGCATGTGCGTACGTGGGTGTGCATGCATGTGTGTATATGGATGGGTGTGGGTGTGCGCATATGCACGTGCGCATGTGTGTGCATGCATGTGTATGTGCGCGGGCGTGTGTGAGTGCATGAGTGTGTGTGTGCATGTGTGTATGTGGGTAGGCGCGTGTCAGTGTGCATGAGTGCATGTGTGCATGAGTGCATGTGTGCGTGTAGGTGGGTAGGCGCATGTCAGTGTGCATGAGTGCATGTGTGCATGCGTGCGTGTGTGCGTGTAGGTGGGTAGGCGCGTGTCAGTGTGCATGAGTGCATGTGTGCATGCGTGCATGTGTGCGTGTAGGTGGGTAGGCGCGTGTCAGTGTGCATGAGTGCATGTGTGCATGAGTGCATGTGTGCGTGTAGGTGGGTAGGCGCGTGTCAGTGTGCATGAGTGCATGTGTGCATGCGTGCATGTGTGCGTGTAGGTGGGTAGGCGCGTGTCAGTGTGCATGAGTGCATGTGTGCATGCGTGCATGTGTGCGTGTAGGTGGGTAGGCGCGTGTCAGTGTGCATGAGTGCATGTGTGCATGCGTGCATGTGTGCGTGTAGGTGGGTAGGCGCGTGTCAGTGTGCATGAGTGCATGTGTGCATGCGTGCGTGTGTGCGTGTAGGTGGGTAGGTGCATGTGAGTGTGCATGAGTGCATGCATGCACGTGTGCACGTGTGTATGTGGGTAGGTGCATGTGAGTGTGCATGAGTGCATGCATGCACATGTGCACGTGTGTATGTGGGTAGGTGCATGTGAGTGTGCATGAGTGCATGCATGCACATGTGCACGTGTGTATGTGGGTAGGTGCATGTGAGTGTGCATGAGTGCATGCATGCACATGTGCACGTGTGTATGTGGGTAGGTGCATGTGAGTGTGCATGAGTGCATGCATGCACGTGTGCATGTGTGTATGTGGGTAGGCGCATGTGAGTGTGCATGAGTGCATGCATGCACGTGTGCATGTGTGTATGTGGGTAGGTGCGTGTGAGTGTGCATGAGTGCATGCATGCACGTGTGCACGTGTGTATGTGGGTAGGTGCATGTGAGTGTGCATGAGTGCATGCATGCACGTGTGCACACGTGTATGTGGGTAGGTGCATGTGAGTGTGCATGAGTGCATGCATGCACATGTGCACGTGTGTATGTGGGTAGGTGCATGTAAGTGTGCATGAGTGCATGCATGCACGTGTGCACACGTGTATGTGGGTAGGTGCATGTCAGTGTGCATGAGTGCATGCATGCACGTGTGCATGTGTGTATGTGGGTAGGCGCATGTGAGTGTGCATGAGTGCATGCATGCATGCGTGTGTGCGTGTAGGTGGGTAGGTGCATGTGAGTGTGCATGAGTGCATGCATGCACGTGTGCACGTGTGTATGTGGGTAGGTGCATGTAAGTGTGCATGAGTGCATGCATGCACGTGTGCACACGTGTATGTGGGTAAGTGCATGTCAGTGTGCATGAGTGCATGCATGCACGTGTGCATGTGTGTATGTGGGTAGGCGCATGTGAGTGTGCATGAGTGCATGCATGCACGTGTGCATGTGTGTATGTGGGTAGGCGTGTGTGAATGTGCATGAGTGCATGCATGCATGTGTGCGTGTGCATGCATAACCACATGAGCATGCACACACACCCAGAACACTGGAATGGGACTGAAGGAAGAGGCTGTCCCCGGCCTCCCCGGGCCCTGCCCAGTCCCGCAGGGAAGATCAAAGGTCGGGCCCTAACAAACCTCAGGCCTAGATGGAGGGACCCTGGAGTGGGTGCCACTAGGGTGGAGATGGAAGATGGGAGTGAAGAACTGAGCGCCAAGACGCCGCCAGGGTTCAAGGCCATGGAGAGCAGGTGGTGTGAGCCGCGAAGGATCGGGGAAGACTGGGGGCAGAGGCGCTGAGCACAGTCTCGAGGCAAGACCCGGTGGCCAGGGACAAGGCTCTTTGACCCACCGGCCTGTGGCCCTAGGCAAGTCATTTAAACACCGAGTGCCTGATTCTGGACTGAAAAACTGCGTCCCCAGAGTGGCTGCCTGGCAGGTCCTGAGCAGAAGGAAGTAGGAAAATGTGCCCAAGTGTTTGGTGGCCACTCGGAGGCCAACCGGGCGGCTAACCAAGGCTAGCAGAACAGAGGTGAGAGGCTGGAGCTGAGGATAATAAAGGAGCTAAGACTAGGGCACTGGAGAGCCCAGGAAGGACTTGAAAGGGTGATTAATTGGGTGATAAGCAAACAGCATTGGGGGCCATTAGCCCTCAAATGAAAGGTCAGGGAGCAGGAGCCCAGGGGGTGGCCAGAGCAAACTCAGACAGGATTACGTCTGGAGGAGAAATTTGTGCCTGTGGAGACGGATTTCAGCAATAAGCTAAGAATAAAGTGTCCAAGAAAAGCACATAACTCCCCAAGGCCATCAGCATTTTGCAGGAAGCAAGAGGGTTTTTTGGGGTTAGGTTTATCTTCAAAAGCACTGTATTAAAAGCAAATGATTTTTTAATCACTGATTTACTTACAATATGGGCATTCTGATAAAACACAAGAGTAATTTCTTAAGCATGTACCTGACTCATTTATTCAAAATGAAACCTTTTATTGAATTCCTACGGTGCTCCAGAAATGAACTGTTTATAAAAAAATGAAAGAGCTGTTCAGTCATGAAAAAGATGCCACTCTACAGATTGTGACCTGAAAAATAAACAAATTGGTACTAAGTCAATGAAGAAAGTCCCTTGAAATTCCAGGGACAGGATGGAATATTCCAGAATGAACACGGAGCTGGCTACCAGAAAGCTTCCATCCCAGGGCCAACTCTGACACTAGCTCTGCTCATTCAACTTCCCCTTCATGCATTCACCAAAGTCTGCTGTGTGCCTCCTGAGCTCAACGCTGAGCTCACTGTGGCCTGTGCAGAAAACAGATCTCAAACGAAGTCAGTTATCGTTCAGAAAGTGTTTGGAAAGCAAAGTAGAAATGCTGTGTGAGTCTATGACCAGGTGGGCCTAGCCTGGAGAGCTGCCTGGAGGAGGTGAGCTTAAAGCAAAGACCTGAAGGCTGAGTGGGATGCGTGTCAGCGCACGAAATCCGAGAGGCCTTGAGCACATAGAACGCTGAGCTTCGGTTTTCCACGCACAGAATGAACGAGGGGGGCTCAGGACTAACGAGAGCAAACATGTGCTCAGTCCTTACCGTCTCCGTTGTGACACTTCACACAAATTGACTCATTCAATCCTCCCAACAGCCACGTGAAGTGGAGAATCCATTATCCCTATTGTGTAGGGAGGCATGAAAGCCTGAGTGGTTTGCCCGATGCACCTTTTAAGTGGCAGAGCCAGCATGTGGGTGCGGGCGGTCTAGCTTCCAAATCAACACCGCTGACCGAGGGACTTCCCCACTCCAAGCCGCTGCGTAAAGCTTTGTGAAATCTCGTATTTCCAATCATATTTTCTAAACCCAACTGAAACACACGACCTTTGATACAGATCACCGGCGCCTCCAGATAGGCGCTCCCTCTCTCAGCAGAAGGCCCTCGGATCCCAAACAGTTCCTGACCGCACGCAGACGCTACCCCCTTCTTACCCGCCTTCCCCTCCCTCTGCTCTCCAAGAAAACCTAAAAGTTACAAGAACATGAGACCCTACCAGCGCTCCTTGTCAGGCCCAAGAGAACAAAGAAGCGTCCCTTCTTTTCCACTGCATTCCTCTTGAGCACAGAGGCCCGTTTCCCAATATTGATGAATGAGTAGGGTCATGGCCTCAGGAGCGGCAGCGCTGACGTGCGTCCAAACACAGGCTCGCACTCCCTTTGATCATGTGTCTGTCTGTCCTGGTCCCGCGGGGCCCCACGGCTTGTCTCTTCCTGCTTGGGGATGGTGGTATTGTGTTACCCTGTTATGTTTTGTCTGTACAGTTTGATTGGACTTCGTTATTTTGAATGAACAGATGAATCTCAAATTAGCCTCTCCATATAATCACACTTTTCATTGACTGATGTTAAGAGTCCACGCTCCGTGACAACGGGCAAATCGTCAGGTTTTGGCATCGTGCTCGGTGAGCACGTTTGAGAGAAAGAAAAAAAAAAAACCCACAAAACTCCTATCTTAGACGTGGAGTATCTCAGGCAATCCTAACAGGGGCTCATGAAGAAACGAGACCGTGCTCTACTTTGTAAAGGTCAGCCACGGTCCTGTTACAGCAGACGACACAACGGTACGCGCAGGTCCAGTTTCAAATGAATTTCTCTGCCAGCTCGGGGAATCTGCTAGATAGAACTTGGCCTTCTTTTTTTCTTTTTCCCTTTACAGTATTTACGTGACTTTCTGAGATTTGTTTCTTTAAATGATATTTCAGTAGTTCGGAGTAGACGATTAAATATTTAGATTTTGTATCACCGGAAACGAGGGCTTTGCCAAGCATTAAGCTGATGAGAGCACAGGATGTAGCACCAGCCTATTCTGGAACTTCACATTCAGAGCATCCTCGGACACACAGCACCGAAAGCCCTTTAAGTCACTGTCTATGCACAGCCACCAAAATTCATCCTAAATCCTTTTGGATGGTCCAATCTATGTGCTCAGAAATCATCCCACCAGCGACTCCAGGCCGCCCCTGAAATACTCTGCTCTTACTCATTTGCAAAATCGAACTTCAAAATCATTACGAAATTCATTCCCTCTCTGCAGTATATGGGAGAGAAACTTCCACCATGGAGAGGGGCTACAGTAAAGGGTAGACCAGCGGTAAGCTGGGCCAAATATGCTAAAAACTGATGGTATAGAATCTGGAAAAGACAAGACATTCAGCTAAAGTCACCCGTGAGTCTCTTCCGAACCAACATTCTCATGTGATGTCTCCAACACTTAACCCCCGACGTCTGCGCGCGCCGGGCCCTCACTAACATGATTTCTAGAGAGAAACACGAAGCACTCCTCCGAAACCACAACCAGGCTTCCAGGCTTCCCCAACTTGAAGAGATCTGAGCCTCTGCCATTCCGGCCTGACGAATCTCTTTCCAAGAGGAGAGGAATCAGAGAAGAAAAGCGCACCGTCTTTGCTATCAAAACATGATTAAATTCATTTCTTTGACATTCTGACAGTAATTGCGCTGAGAGGCATTGGAATTTGTTAAAATTACTTTAAAAGGGTTGTTGAGAATTTCCTGCAGGAGAGGCCGGGGAGCCATGCACAGCCCTCCACCACTTTCCCCTGCTGTCCTCGGAGGCCTGCGACGCTGGGCGCTCCCCTGGTGTCCGACAGCACGAAGCCCTCGTCATAACACCCCGGGTCCCGCAGAAAGCTCTGCCCCCTGCCCCCAGCTTCCGCTGTCACCAGCGGAGTCCCTTACCCCGGCTGATTCATTCCCGGCGATATGTCATCACCATAAACAAAGACAGACCAGGCACACTCACCGCCGTCGTGCTCCTAGTCGTGGCACAGCCGGGACACGGCAGGCTTCACAGGGGTATTGTGGGAAAGAGCCAAAAATAGTGTTATTCACTCAAAATTTCTGAATGTTCCCTTCCTTGCTGATCTAAACTCAAAGAGTTCTAATGAATCGTGATTTCGTGACGACACGGGTGACTAAAAATATGTTCACGAAGAGACTCTCACCTCAGTGAGCAAACGATCTCCCTGCAGGGTCCCTGGCAGGGCTGGCCCCGGAGTGGCCCCGAGCCAGGGGACCTCCCCCGCGGTGTCCCTAGGTGTAGGCACAGTGGGGCAGAGCCTCGAATCCCATGAGGAGGGCAAGGCCCTCTTCACCTGGAAAGCCTACGGGTTCTGCTAACGAAAGGCCTAGAACTGCCTTCTTCACTCATCGGAACATGAGCGGCTTTCAAACACATGACACGCACCATGAGAAGCCGAATTTTTAAAAATATGGTTCTGGTCCAAAGGTCAAACACAGAGCTGCCATATGACCTATAGGAGTTCCACTCCCAAAGGCAGAATTCTGCAAAAGCAGTGAAAACACAGGCTCACACTATGAGCTGTATACGAAGGTTCACAGCAGCACCGTTCATAGCAGCCAGAGTGTAAGCAGCCCAAAGGTCCACCAGCTGAGGAATGGACAAGCACGTGGTCTCTCCCTACAACGGACTAGTACTCAGCCCTAAAGGGAGTGAAGGACTGTAGACGCACACCAGGGATGAGTCTCGAAAACATGCCACTACATAAAAGAAGCCAATCCTAAAAGACCCCATACTGTTTGTTTCCTTTTATACGGAATGTCCAAAACCGGCAAATCCACAGACCGAAAGCAGACCAGCGGCTGCCAGGGCTGGGAGGAGTAGGGGAATGGAGAGTGACTGCTGATCGGTACAGGGCTTCTTTTTTGGAGAGAGGAAAATATTCTATAATTAGATAGTGGTAAGAGTTGCACAACTCTGTCAATATGTTAAAACGGCTGGACTGTACACTTTAAAATGCTGAATTTCATGGTATGTGAATTGTACTCAATACCAAAAATATTAAACATACGTGTGCGTGTATACACACACACACACACACGCAAGCACACACATTTCATGACTTGACCTTGCTTTTTAAAATGATAATCAACGAAACATGACCCCTAATTTTTCTCAACAACCCAGAGTAATTATTGATCCTAATTTCAAGGAGGAAGAACTATATGCATTTATTGGTGAAGTCCACATTTCCCTGGGAGGAAAAGAGGGCCACTTTTTAAATATTTTTCTTTTTTTTCCCCATTTTCTTTTGATACAGAACTAAAAATGGTAATGTTGCCAAGAATGCTATTTCCATTCCCTTCTCCTCGTGGAGCTCCTCCTCAGGAGGGAACAGACTGTTCAAGAAAAAGTCTGATTTTCATAAGCATTTGCAAGGTGAGCCTGGCTTGTGGGAAACACCCCTCCTTTGCAAGAGCAAGTTCATAATTTCAATGGTGATTCAATTCAGTTGAATAAAATAGCTACACAGCAACAACCACAAGTAAAGCAAATGCAATGAGAGCCCCATCCCTAACACTAGCTGAAAAACAACCTCATGCCATCTTAACATTGATTCTTCTTTCAGGCTCCTGAGCAACTGGTCTCATCATACTTTGCAAATAAAAAGAGCAGCCAACACTCAACATGGCCCTTATTACGTACCAAGCCCAGTTCCGAGCACTTTCATATATTCACTCATGGCATTCTATCTATGAACCCTTACACCAACCACAAGATAAGTATCATTACTATTCCCATTTTACAGAAGAAGACACTGAGGTTCAGAGTGGCTCAGTAACTTGCCCGGGGTCACACAACTGTGAAAGGGTAGAGCCAGGATGCAAAGCCAGGCAGCCTGGCTTCTGATGTCACTCTCTTCACCCCCCGAGGGCATGAACCCAGCTCCCAAAATAATTCCGTGACCCATGCAGAGGAACCGTAAAGCCCGCTGCCACCATTCAGCCGTGCACGGAGCACACGGAAGCGCCGGCCGGCCATTCGGCGCAGAGTCGGTGATCATCGCGGGGCACGGCCCTTACCTGTGCACCACCCCAGCCCGGTGCAGGTGCTCCACGGCCGAGATGAGCTGCCGGATGTATCTGCGGGCTTCGGGCTCCTCCAGCCGCTTCTTCTCATAGATCTTGTGCATCAGGTTGCCCCCGGGACACAGCTCCATGACCAGGTAATAGCTGTTCTCCGTCTCCAAGATGTCAAGGAGCTGGGTGATGTTGGGGTGGCGGATCATTTGCTGAATCTGCCCCTCTCGCCGCAGGTTCTTGGTGACGTAAGTGTCCTTTTTGGCTCTCTTCTTGTCAATGACTTTTATGGCCACCTGAGGAGACACCGAGAACGTGGCTGTGGTCAGACACTGCAAGCAAAGGCTACCCCCTCACCACGCACAAGAACCCAGGAGAAGAAAAACGTAACGTCAGGAACCAGATCCAATTATTAAGGGAGAGAGTGAAATTAGGCAGACTTGAATGGTCATCTGCAAGGCGCCGTGAAGAGTCAGTGTCGAACTTGGTTGTCCGCGGCCAGAAATGCCGGGTTCTACTCCAGCCAGGGGCCTCTTCTGGCTCCTTCTCGGCCGAGCCACCATCTGTCCCGGGGCTGGGTTCCCGGGGCCTCTACTTCTGAAAGAGCTAAATCTGCCCCCATCTTCAGCTCTAGGGTGTGGCGGGGGACCTGGGGGACGCAATGCCCTCTCCTTCCTCCCGCCCTTTCCTGCCCTGCGCCAGGCCCTCTGGCCTCGTGTTCTCCTCTTTCCCTCGGTGAGCTATGGCGCGGGTTCGCTCTTGGCCCTACCTTAGGATCCCGGCGGCTGCTGCCCCAGGGCTGTACCCCAGCTACCCACAGGACATGCCCCCTGGGTCACTGCCCCCCCAATTAACATGTCACACGCACAGACCCTCCAGCCTTGCAGAAAGGCAGGGAAAGAGGGAGGGGAGGGAAGACTGTCTTTTCCAGCCAAATCTGCACCCCTCCCTTCGGTGGCGTTCACCTCCCGGCTCACCGGGCCCTAAAACACACCACCGTTTTTGCGCTTTATGACTTCGCTCCTCTTACTGTGAGATCAGCCGCCGACATCATGTGGATTCCTTGTGCTGATGCCTCCTCACGCTTCCTTCCTCTCTGTTTCCACGCCACCGGTCGGTTTATTTAGGGCTATGCCTCCAGCGTGCAGATGCACGGTCCCTGGGACTTGAACAACTCAAGGGACATTCTCCTGGAAGGCTACTGAGCAGGGTGCGGAGCCCAAAGAGTGGTTCTTCCACTTCTACTTAGCTCCTTTTGTGTGATTATATAACTTCCATAATATACTCAATATATTAGTACAGAGTTATGCTATAGATCAAAAATAAATGATTGGTAGATGACTGATAGATGACATTTGCAGTGAGGAGCTCACACGTTACTTTCCTGACATAGGCTTGTGATTAAAAAATAATTAAGTCTTGGGGGCACCTGGGTGGCTCAGTCGGTTAAGCGTCTGCCTTTGGCTCAGGTCATGATCTCAGGATCTCGGGATCCTGGAATCGAGTCCCGCATCGGGCTCCCTGCTCAGTGGGGAGTCTACTTTTCCCTCTGCCCCTCCCCCCTGCCTGTGCTCTCTTTCTCTCTCTCTCTCTCTCTCTCACTCTCGCTCTCTTTCACATAAATAAATAAAATCTTTTAAGATAATAATAAAGTCTGGCCACCACTAGCCTGGACAATGACGTCAATGTCCTACCTCTTTTCCCTGGTGCTTGTCCCGACTCCCCTTGAAGTCACTCTATGCTCTGCCTCGAAATCTGTGGGTCTGGAACTCTGATTTCTTGCTTAAAGCTATTCAGGACTCACTGCTGCCTACAAGACAAGGTCCACACTGTCTGGCCCAGCTCTCAAGCTCCTGCCCCGGGGGCCGGTCTCCTCTCTCTCCTGAATACATGCCGGGTTACCCTCCAAGCTTGTGTTCATGCCACCCTCTCCCCCAATCCAAACATCCCAGTCCTTGAGCCACTAACTCAGGTCCCACCTCCCTGCCAGCGGGTGCTTTCACTCCTCTTCCCTAGAGCCCACGACAGCCATCAGCTGTGGTCCCACTGAAAGCACTCATCCCTTGAAGCAGGGACCACGCCCCTCTTCAACACCCAAAGCTCTGCATAAACTGTAAGGGACCAAAGGTCACTACCTGAGCAAATCATTGAACCTTTTTATTTTTAACCATTGAAGCCAAAATAGCTGTAAATAGCTTAATTTATTATCTCTTCTGGAGAGCAGTCTCATATATTTTTTAAAAAATTTTAAATTGACATATAACGGTACAGTAGTTTTAGGGACTGGAGACTTGTAGGTCCTACAAATGGATTACCACAATAAATTTAGTTAACATCCATCACTACCCATAGTTACAACTTGCGTGCGTGTGTGACACGAACTTCTAAGATGTTCCGTCTCAGCAACTTTCAAATATACAAGACGGTATTGTTAACCACAGTCATCATGCCTTATGTCATAACACTAGGACTTCCGGTCTCGTAACTGGAAAAGCTTGTGCCTTTTGAACCCTTTCACCCATTTTAATGGGGGATTTTCAGGTCCTTATTCCAAAGATACCACTGAGAGGGGACAATCAGCCAAGGGACCAGAAAAGCTGGGGGTCTGCTGTAGCCCAGGTCAGCCTGAGGCCAATGGTGTCCCCCCACAGAAGTTAAAGTTACACTTTGGCTGTAGTTTGGCCCCAACAAGGTCAGGAAATGCTAGACTAAAAGCTTTAAAAACTGTACTCATTCAGGACCAAAAAAAAGAAAAAAAAAGAAAAAATATATATATACATATCTACAGACACACATGCACACGTCTACACACACACAGACACACACAGACACCCATACCCACATATACACGCATATCGGGGTGTGTGCGTGCATGTACCCGTATGTATACATCCATTGTCTCGCGGGGGTGGAGAGAGAGGGATGCTGAAAAGTACCATTAGATTCTGTCTCTGCTTGAGTCTGTGTTGCAATGGTTTAAAAATTACACCCTCTGGCAAGGAAATTCTTAAAAGTCCTATGAACAAACAATAGTCTGAAAGCCCGGCAGTAATATGATCAGCCTTTTTCAACAGAGCACACAATAATTATTAGGATAATTTATTTAGCTCTTCAATTGCCTGTCGTAGGTTATATAACGGCCACCCAAAGACTTTCAGTCTTACTCCCTGGAACGGGTGAACGTGGCCTTATTCGGAAAAAGGGAAGAATCTGGAGATGAGATTAACCGGGACCATCTGAGTGGGCCCTGAATGTCAGCTCAAGTGTCTTTATGAAATAGAGGCCGGGGAGCGGGGGGATTTCGCACAAATACACAGAGGAGCAGGCTGTGGGAAGGAGGAGAGAGACGGCGGCGATGGCCCACAAGCCACGGCGCGCCGTGGCCACCAGAGCCATCGGAGGGAGCACGGCCCTGTCAACACCCTGATTTGGGTCCAATGACATTGATTTTGGACTTCTGGCCCCCAGACCTGCGAGAGAATACATTTCTGTTGCTTTAAGCCACCAAGTGCGTGGGACTCTGTCACGCAGCCCTGGGAAACTCGCGCACCAGCTGTGCCCCCCTGTCATTGGGTACCTTGGTTCCCACGTTCTACTGGTTCTGAGAGCCCCCCCGTGAAGACCGCAAGCCCCCAAGTCACCCCATTAACCCCCTCTCCATGTTCACGCACCACCCCGTCCCCCCACTTTTAATTCACCCCCGACACTTATCACCTCTGCCTTAATAATACTGAAAATGGAATGCCATTCTTGATTACATCAGCATCATCTGTAACAACTGAAGTGGGAAACACTGAGCAGGAAATTAAGAAAAAGGCAGTCAGTGATCAGCAAAGGGAGGCATCTAATTTAATTTGACAGTAATCAGAGATTTGCAGGCAGAATAGATCTAACACTGATTCTAGCAGGTTGAAGCGCGACATGCTGATGGGGCTCTAGCTGAAAAGAGAAACTGCTTGAGTCAGGAGAGTTTTACAAAGTAAGAATTAAATGGGTGCAGACTCGCTGAAGACCAGGGCAAGGACCCAACTGGAAACGTGTGTTTGGGGAGGGTGGGTGGGGGGTGTGGAGGGAGGACGGAAGCCTCGCTGTCATCCTGAGCCCATCAAGAGAACCAATTTTGCTGTGGAAGGTGAATCCGACGACTCCAGCTCTTCAACAGACTCAAGTTGCAAAGTCTCCCGAAATCTTACAAAAGGAATCCGTTTTCAAAGGTTGCCCCCATGGTCCCAAGACGAGTCACCGAGTCTTGACGTGGTGGTGGAAAATTAGCAGCAAGAGAGTAATACGGCTCCGGAGGACCACAGATGAAACAGATTATTCACCAACTTCTCTCGTCAAGTAAGAAACTGCATTTCTCACAACCTGGTCACTCCTACCTCTCCACCCGACCCTGCTCCCACAAAAAAAAAAAAAAAAAAA
>NW_024426552.1:12800862-12817009 GCF_017311325.1 Ursus maritimus
TTCAGGTCCTTATTCCAAAGATACCACTGAGAGGGGACAATCAGCCAAGGGACCAGAAAAGCTGGGGGTCTGCTGTAGCCCAGGTCAGCCTGAGGCCAATGGTGTCCCCCCACAGAAGTTAAAGTTACACTTTGGCTGTAGTTTGGCCCCAACAAGGTCAGGAAATGCTAGACTAAAAGCTTTAAAAACTGTACTCATTCAGGACCAAAAAAAAGAAAAAAAAAGAAAAAATATATATATACATATCTACAGACACACATGCACACGTCTACACACACACAGACACACACAGACACCCATACCCACATATACACGCATATCGGGGTGTGTGCGTGCATGTACCCGTATGTATACATCCATTGTCTCGCGGGGGTGGAGAGAGAGGGATGCTGAAAAGTACCATTAGATTCTGTCTCTGCTTGAGTCTGTGTTGCAATGGTTTAAAAATTACACCCTCTGGCAAGGAAATTCTTAAAAGTCCTATGAACAAACAATAGTCTGAAAGCCCGGCAGTAATATGATCAGCCTTTTTCAACAGAGCACACAATAATTATTAGGATAATTTATTTAGCTCTTCAATTGCCTGTCGTAGGTTATATAACGGCCACCCAAAGACTTTCAGTCTTACTCCCTGGAACGGGTGAACGTGGCCTTATTCGGAAAAAGGGAAGAATCTGGAGATGAGATTAACCGGGACCATCTGAGTGGGCCCTGAATGTCAGCTCAAGTGTCTTTATGAAATAGAGGCCGGGGAGCGGGGGGATTTCGCACAAATACACAGAGGAGCAGGCTGTGGGAAGGAGGAGAGAGACGGCGGCGATGGCCCACAAGCCACGGCGCGCCGTGGCCACCAGAGCCATCGGAGGGAGCACGGCCCTGTCAACACCCTGATTTGGGTCCAATGACATTGATTTTGGACTTCTGGCCCCCAGACCTGCGAGAGAATACATTTCTGTTGCTTTAAGCCACCAAGTGCGTGGGACTCTGTCACGCAGCCCTGGGAAACTCGCGCACCAGCTGTGCCCCCCTGTCATTGGGTACCTTGGTTCCCACGTTCTACTGGTTCTGAGAGCCCCCCCGTGAAGACCGCAAGCCCCCAAGTCACCCCATTAAACCCCTCTCCATGTTCACGCACCACCCCGTCCCCCCACTTTTAATTCACCCCCGACACTTATCACCTCTGCCTTAATAATACTGAAAATGGAATGCCATTCTGGATTACATCAGCATCATCTGTAACAACTGAAGTGGGAAACACTGAGCAGGAAATTAAGAAAAAGGCAGTCAGTGATCAGCAAAGGGAGGCATCTAATTTAATTTGACAGTAATCAGAGATTTGCAGGCAGAATAGATCTAACACTGATTCTAGCAGGTTGAAGCGCGACATGCTGATGGGGCTCTAGCTGAAAAGAGAAACTGCTTGAGTCAGGAGAGTTTTACAAAGTAAGAATTAAATGGGTGCAGACTCGCTGAAGACCAGGGCAAGGACCCAACTGGAAACGTGTGTTTGGGGAGGGTGGGTGGGGGGTGTGGAGGGAGGACGGAAGCCTCGCTGTCATCCTGAGCCCATCAAGAGAACCAATTTTGCTGTGGAAGGTGAATCCGACGACTCCAGCTCTTCAACAGACTCAAGTTGCAAAGTCTCCCGAAATCTTACAAAAGGAATCCGTTTTCAAAGGTTGCCCCCATGGTCCCAAGACGAGTCACCGAGTCTTGACGTGGTGGTGGAAAATTAGCAGCAAGAGAGTAATACGGCTCCGGAGGACCACAGATGAAACAGATTATTCACCAACTTCTCTCGTCAAGTAAGAAACTGCATTTCTCACAACCTGGTCACTCCTACCTCTCCACCCGACCCTGCTCCCACAAAAAAAAAAAAAAAAAAAAAGTCTACCGATGATGGATAAGATCAGCAAATTTAAATAGCTAAGCTCCTAAGAAAGGAAAGGAAATCCCCCCCAAGGCCAAAATAATGAGTATATCTAAGATAACTGGGTGGCAGCTATGGGGTGGGGAATACAAGATACAGGAGAGGGGTGCCTGGCTCAGGTCCCGATCACAGGGTTGTGAGATCGAGCCCAGAGTCAGGCTCCGCGCAGCATGGGGTCTGCTTGAGATTCTCTCTCCCTCTCCCTCTGCCCTTCCGCTCATGTTCTCTCTCTCTAAAATAAATAAATAAGTATTTAGGGGGGAAAAAAAGATGCAGGAGAGAAGGGGTAACTGCAGGTAAGAAGATTCTGAGAATGGAAAGGAAAAGGTGGAGGGGTCTGCTCCCCATGGAAGAGGAGGAGCAACACAGGAAAGGGGGAGGAGCTCAGGCGCCGGGACCCCAATCCCACAGAGAAAGACGAGTTGCAGAAAAGAAGTCCTGTTTCATGGCCTGTATGAGGAGGGAAAATTCCAACGCTGAATTGTCCTCACAATGAGGGATGCACAAAATCATCTGACCCCAACACGGCACACACGCGTACCTAAGATAATGTGCATGAAGCACTGAGTACGATGTGGGGCACGTAGTGAGTGCTCCTTAAATTGATGCTCTTACTATCGTTACCATGTTACCTTCACTGAAGCACTACAGAGAGGGTGAAAAAGCACTCCAGCTTAGTTCAGCTAAGAAAAAAAAAAAGTGCATTTCCTTCCCCAGCAGATTAAAAAAGAAACCTGGACCACGTATCGGCGTCCTGAACTCTCTGGAATAGAGTTGCTTTTAAATCCCAAGGCAGTGGTTTAATATCAGCCTAGTCTCTCATCTTCTTTAAATATTGACTTAGTTGAGACTGTCTACATAGGATCAGAGTTAACAGGATTTAAAATTCATCCCTTCATCCTCGATCACCCTCCACTGCCTTTAAAATTCATTACTCTCAAACACATCGAGAATTGTAGATGTGTCCAATCTCTGAAATGGAAAGACAGATGCAAAATGAATCTTCCATATGACTAAGAAAAAGAACGCTGACCTAAGACCGACTCTTTAATATCACAAAAACATAAACGTATGTTTCACCCTTTCTACAATGTGTGCTATGTTTTTGAAAGTTCAGAGTCTTTCTTTAATCAAAGTGCTTTTATACCATGTTTTAAATAATCAGAAGGCACAGGGAGTAAGAGGCCATGACCAACTGAATTTTCTTTTTACATGGAAATTAGCCAAAAAAGGAGCGTTCTTCCAGAATGCTTTGGTTTCTTTTCTTTCTTTTTTTAAAAGACTTACTTGAGAGAGTGCGCACACTCGAGTACACACGCACGTGAGCAGGGGGGAGGGGCAGAGGGAGGGAGAGGGAGAGAATCCTCAAGCAGACTCCCTGCTGAGCACAGAGCCCTACCTGGGGCTCGATCCCGGGCCTCTGAGATCATGACCTCAGCCAAAACCAAGAGTTGGGCACTTAACGGACTGAGCCACTCAGGTGCCCCCAGAATGCTTTGGTTTCTTAATGAATAATGTATGTTAAACTCAAATGACTCTTTTCTTCTTCAGCAAACATTTACTAAGCACCTAAAATACACCTAATACCGTTCCACATGCCAAACGTACACTATGGAAGAGACATGGATCTTCAGGCTCTCTCATGGGGAGAACGGATTCTTTGTCGTGGTTCAAGATTACCATCTGTTACGGACTAAAGTATGTCCTCCTGCCACAAAATTTGTATGTTGAAGCCCAACCCCCAAGGTGACTGTATTTGGAGAAAAGGGCCTTTAGGAGGTAATTAAGATTAAATGAGATGATAAGGGTGGGGCCCTAATCTGATAGAACGGTGTCCGTATGAAAGGAGGAAGGGACACCACAGATGTCTCTGTCTCTCTGTGTACACAGAGAGGAAAGGTCATGCGAGGACACGGCAAGAGGCCGGCCATCTACAAAGAAGGAAGGAGGCCTCACCAGAAACCAACCCTACTGACACCTTGATCTTGGACGTCCAGCCCCCAGAACTCTAAGAAAATAGTGTCTGCTGCTCACACCCCCAGTCTGTGGTCTGTGGTTATGGCCGCCCAAGCGGACCAAGAGATCATCCAAGCATCCTATAATTCTATGGGATTCCCTTATCCTGCAGAAGAATGAAAATGTAAGTAAGAGCCAAGGGCTCATGTCCCTTCACTGAGGGCTGGGGCCAGACCTGTTCCTTTCCTGATCTCACCTGCTTTCCACACTCTGGCGGATGACAGGATGCCACAGCATGGTAGCTGGGCCTGTGGGCTCCAAGGCCCAGAGCCTCGACTACAGAACCTATTTCTGCCACTGCTAGCCTGGACCTCTCTAAGCCTTAGATTCTTTACTTTAAAAAAAAAATGCAGGGAAGGAAAATAGTGCATACCTCATAGGGATGCTGGAGAAGTGAAGGAGGCCACCCAGAAAGGCTGTTCAGCACTGGGAGCATTCATGGAAGCCCTCCATGAATGTTCACTGCTGGGAGCTGCACGTCTGGTGCAAGAGGAGTCCACACAGAGCCAGGAAGCCCGCCCCAAGGCTCTCACCGCTCCCTGACGTCCTCACATGCCCCCACCCCCTGTCCCCGTCAGGAGGCCCTCCGCCTCCTCCCTCCTTACACGATGATGGCCCATGTGCCGCCCTCCCACCTCTACTTCCAGCTTCTCCGCTTCCATGACCCGTATACTGGTGAGACCCAACACCTACCTCGTCATGTTCACACCTCTTTTCTGAGCTCTGTCTCCACCATCCCCTCTGGGCGGCCTCCCCAGTCCTACCCCCAACCCCGGCCTGGAATTCCCTCCCCCAGGGCCCTCTTCCCTGGCCAGGCCCCACTCCCTTCTGACCTCAGATGATAGCTTTCTTCTCCACCCCAGACTGTCTCAGGCCACCGACACTTCCTCAGCTCTCACGCCCAGCACACACACTTAACAGTTTGGGATGCCTTCACTGATATCTCTGCTGTCCGGCCTCCTCTCTTTTGTGTTCCCAGCTTCTAGCTCAGTGCTTGGCTCTTGGAGAGCTACTGGGGGAGAGAAAGGAAGGGAAGGAGAGAAGGAAGGAAAGAAGGGAGGGCGATGGTCCCACCAGTCGGCCACAGGTGGTCAGTATGGTGGCTTCTTGGTCACCTCTACTGCCGTGGGTAGGTCTGATCACTCAAGCCCTCCCCATCCTCAGCTACAAGACAGGCAGACCAAAATCCTTCCCTTCCACCATTAAAATTATAAAATGTGGTGCCTCCTGTGGACGTGTTTCAGCTTGTGCGTGATTACGAGGCAGAGACACAGACGGTCCCTCTTTGAGAAATGTCACCTTCCGGGAGAGGCTTCCCAGACCCGCCCACTTCCAGTTGCACCCGTGCCCTCTGCCCCCACCATGGCACTCGCCATCTCTTACTCTATTGTGCGTTTCCACTGGGCTGTAACGGGCTGTCCCTCCTTCACAGCATGACATTCGCCCACCTCCACACCCCCTCCCCAGACTCTGGGATCGGCCCTGCCGGACCCCTCGCAGCTTTTTTCAAGCCTCATCCCTTTCCTAGAACCCTCTTCTCGAACCCTCTTCTTGGCATTAGTCCCACTGTCACTTCAAATGGTGATCTGCCCTTACATCCCCAGTGCCTGGCACAGTGTCAGGAACAGAGGGGCTCAATACACATGGACTAGAGGCAAAGGATGTGCAAATTAAGGAAAACAGGAGAAAAGGAGAGAGGACGGGTGCCTACAGACACAACCAGTGTGCCTTGTGGATGCCTGTGGACAGAAGCCATACAACTTAGACTAAATGCTAGTGGAAGCAGATCAGAGGACACTGAACAAAGAGTATCCCTGGTGGCCCTCTCTGGGTGAGTCAGAGAGAGAAAGAAATGTAGGATCACTGCCAAGCTAAAGGCAGTGGGCTGATGTCCTCTGCTCACCGCCCTGCCATCCCCCTGCATAAAGCCGTTTCGTGCTTCCTAAGCGTCTGGCTGAGTATGGGAGCAGTCACTAAGGAGGGAGGTGCCATGACCAGCGTTAAAGCGCATGTCTGGGACCCTGGCATTCATTCCAGTGCAGAAGATTGTCCCTCGTCACCAGCCACCCCCTGGTGCCACCCTAAGTCCCTCTCATCGCAACATCTAACCCTGGACTGAGCATCTGCCGGGGAGCCTTTCTCCCTCCCAAACTTGTCTGACCCATCTGTCACCTTCTCGAGAGCAACTAATCGGGGGGAACAGGAAAGCTCTCCATAAGCAAGGAGCAACCCCCATTTCTCCCAGAGGAAGAGCCAAAGTGCTGACGGTGCCCACGGCTCCCCAACATGCTGCCAGCTCGCTCCCTGACTCCATCACCCCCCAGTCCCCTTCCCGTTCCCTCAGCTCACCCACTGCCGCCTTACCGTTCCTCAGATGCGACAGGTGTACCCCACCTGGGGCTGGGGCCGCACGTTTACTCCCTCACCTCCAAGAGGCTGCTGAGATGTCAGCTCTCAGAGAGGCTTCCCTGATTCACCTGTTTATAGCTATAACGACCCGACACTCAGTACAATCCCCTTACTCCAGCCTGTTCTCCCCCCTTTGCACTGGTTACTTCTTAAATCCTACACAGCTCATTGACTGAGTGTGGAATCTTCCTGACCCTCAAATGCTCCAGAAGGGAAGGCACAGTCCTCTTGTCTCCTTCACTGACATGCTCTTGGCATCCAGAACAGTCCCTGGCACATAGACAACACTCCAGTATTTCTTGAAGGAATGAATGAATGACTACAAGTGTAGTTGGAAGAAAAAGATCCTATTAACTACATCAGGATCTGTTATAGACTGAATTGTGTCTCCCCGTCCAGTTCATATGTTGAAACCTAAACCCTCATGTGACTATATGGAGACAGGGCCTTTAAAGAGGTAATTACAAGTAAACAAGAAAATGGGGGGGGGGTCCTCTCATCCAGTGGGACAGGTCTCCTTATAAGGACAGGAAGAGACGCCAGGGGTTCACGAGCACAGAGAGAAGAAGGCAGCCGTCTGCAAGGCCAGCAGAGGGGCCTCAGGAGAAACCAAACCTGCTGACACCTTGATCTTGGACTTCCAGCCTCCAGAGCAGTAAGAAAATAAATTGTCTGTGGTTTAAGCCACCTGGCCGTGGCACAGTGTGATGGCAGCTCTCCCAGCCTAACACAGAACCTTTACAAAAGTTATTAGTCATAACAGAATGGCTTCCTCTCTACATCGCATTCTAACAATAAAGTCTGCACCAACGATGCTGGACGAAACGAATCAGGCAGGGGGTGAGCTGGAGGGACTGTCCCTAAAGCCAGAAGAAAATGACAACGGGCCGAGGGCTCTGAGGCTCTGGGCTCCAGCCCAAGCCTGAGCTGATGTACAAGGGCTGAAAACTGTGGTGATTAGCATGACCCAGTGGGGAATTCTGAAAATCAACTGGTTTCACGCCTTCTTCCCCAAAAATGATATGTGTAAATGCATCCGAGTGGAACGTGCGCCTGTGTGCACGGTACTTATTTCACAGAAAGCAGAAAATATCCTTTGCTGGCTTTATAATGAATTTCAAGGTTGCTCCGATTCACCGAGAGACGATGCTAGACAGCAAACACACATCGCTGTCTTTTATAGGGGTCCATTAATTGCTGTTATTTATGCAGCCAGCGTGACAGCTTCTGACCCCGGGCTCCCCGCCGGCCACCCTCCCGCTGCTGTGCACTCCAACCTGTCTTCTTGTAAATGAGGGCGAAAAGTTTCCCTCCCCAATTTAAACAAGAGAGCTCATTAGGACATGATTTGGCAACGATAACAGAATCCAGCGCTGGGTAAAGGCAAAGAGCTCAACTCTGGTGGAAGAAAAAAAAAAAAAAAAAGCCAGCTCACAGCACGCCTACCCTGTGGAGTTCTGAAACCGCAGTCGCTGGGATTCTCTGTGCCCAGACCCCAGCTCCAGCTCAGAAAGCAAATCACGTCCTGACACCCTAGAAACATTCTGCTGGTGGGAAACCAGAAACTGGTTCCTGCAAGGAAGGAAAAATACAAACTGGAGAATTTTCACATGGCAAGGTGCATACCAAGGGCAGTAGCTATGCAAACTGGAATTCTTATGAAAACCCTATCTACATAGACAGAGTATGCACGTCTCTTCGTCGTCAAAACGTATTTATTATCTACAGGATGAAAAGTAACCCCAGATTCTGGTGCCCAGAGTTCTCTAAAGGGGAGAAGAAGTATGAATTAAAAACAGGTAGTGCTGAAATCATTCCTCTTTGGTTTTGGAAAAGAGTCAAAAGTTGCCCCGCTTGGCAACAGATGACAAGGTTTTTTTTACACTGCGTAGAATCAATCTTGGTATTCCCCACCGTGCTTGGCTCCTGAAGTGCCAAATACGCTGAGTTCATAAATACCGAGGTTAAAAACCTGAATACCCAGTTGTCTCCAACACCCTTCAACTCTGATCTCTCAGCAACCCCTTCCTGCTCCATTTTTCCTCCAGTTTGGCCCCGTTTTTAATTACCCAGAATATCACTTGGTGACAATGGAGAGGAAGCCTCAAATGACATCATCTGAAAGCAAATAGGTGGGTGAATCCAAAACAACATGGGTTGGGTAGGCACGACGACCCCTGGCCATCCATCACTATCAACATGCTAAGAAGAGCAGCCTCCCCACTGCCCATATGGACAGCCTGCACCCCAACCCTCCCCAGCCAGCCTCGCCAAAAACCGTAATTACCACAGTTCTCTGCGCTCCTGTCCTGGAGGCCATCACCAGCCCTGCCTGTTGCCGGAGCAGCTCTTTCCTCTCTCCCCTCCTGGCAGCCAGTCACCAAGTCTCCTCCAGAAGTTTCCTTCCTTGCCATGACCATTGCTCTGGTCAGCCTTCTAAGACATTAGAGTCTGAGACATTAGAGTTTTCCTTTTAAGGATAGTTATGATTGTCCTTTAAAATAAACTTGATTCCTTCATGAGAAATGAAAAAATGCTTCTTGATCTGGCACCAGCCCCCTGACCTCCCTCGCTGCTTTTTTTTTTTTTTGAACATTTTATTCTATTTTCCATCCTCTCAACTTTCATTGACCCAGCTGCTTTTGATCAAATATTTCCACATAATAGTCAGAGTTAAGACATATGGTCCTTGAGGTCTTGGTTGTTCTTTTGTATTATTTCTTTTGGTAACACACCTACCATAAAATAAACCATTATTAAGTATGTTCATTTTTGTTGTGCGGCCATCACCACCCTCTGTCTCCAGAACAGTTTTCATCTTGCAAAACTGAAGCTCTGTCAGTCTCTTCAACAAACGGTGTTGGAGAACTGGACAGCTACAAGCAAAAGAATGAAACTGGACCACTTTTCTACACCGTACGCAAAAATAAACTCAAAATGGATTAAGGACCTAAATGTGCGACCTAAAACCATAAGAGCCCTTGAAGAGAGCCCAGGCAGTAATTTCTCTGACATCAGCCATAGCAACATTTTTCTGGATATGTCTCCTGAGGCAAGAGAAACAAAAGCAAAAGGAAACTCTTAGGACAACGTCAAAATAAATCTTCTGCACAGCAAAGGAAAAATCAACAAAACTAAAAGATAACCTACTGCATGAGAGAAGATATTTGCAAATGACATACCCGATAAAGGGTTAGTGTCCCAAATATATAAAAAACTGATACAACTCAGTGCCAGAAAAAACAAATAATCCAATTAAAATATGGGCAGAAGACATGAACAGACACTTCTCCAAAAAAGACATCTGGATGGCCAGCAGACACACCACTCATCATCACGGAAATGCAAGTCAAAACCACAATGAGAGATCACCACACACCTGTCAGAATGGCCAAAATCAAAAATGCAAGAAACAACAAGTGCTGGTGAGGATGTGGAGAAAAAGGAATCTTTGCGCACTGCTGGTGGGAATGCAAACTGGTAGGAGCCACTATAGAAAACAGTATGGAGGTTCCTCAGAAAGTTAAAAATAGAACTACCATATGATCCAGTAATTCCACTACTGAGTGTTGACCCACAGAATGCAAAAACACCAATTCAAAAGCATATATGCACCCCAATGTTTACTGTACTATTATTTACAATAGCCAAATTATGGAAGCAATCTAAGTGTCCCTTGATAGATGAACGGATACAGAGATGTGGTATATGTATACAATGGAATATTACTCAGCCATAAAAAAGAATGAAATCTTGCCATTCGCAAAGACATGGATGGATGTAGAGGGTATAATCTTCAAGATTAGTCAGTCAGCAAAAGACAAATACCTTATGATCTTACACGTGGAATTTAAGAAACAAAATAAGTGAACAAAGAAAAAAAAGAGACAAACCAAAAAACAGACTCTTTACTGTAGAGAATGCACTGATCTTGGCTATTACTGCGAGCGTTGATGAGATATGGTACATTTTTTTCTCGTACTTTGCAACGTCTGACATGTATTTTTTACACTTAGAGCACATGTCAATTTGGCTCAGGTATGTTTCCAAGGTTCAACAGCCACATGTGGCGAGTGGTCAGGGTATTGGAGAGCGCTGTCTGGGCTCGATGGCTCTGGCCAAGTGACTTACCCTCTGAGCCCCGGACACAGCGCACTGCCTGCCTGAGACAAAGCACTCAGCGAAAAAGTCTGAATGAATGAATGTTTTGAAGAAATGCTCCTCTGTCTCATCTACAAGCTGCGTAGATTACCCATCACACTTTGTATTTGTAGTGAGGATGAAATCACACCTTCTATTTTTTTTATTTAAATTCAACTAGCCAACATATAGCACACCATTAGGTTCAGATGTAGAGTTTAATAATTCATCAATTGCGTGTAACACCCAGTGCTCACCACATCATGTACCCTCCTTAATGCCCATCACCCGACTACCCTGTTCCCCTACCCACCTCTCCTCTAGCAACCCTCAGTTTGTTTCCTACAGTTAAGAGTCTCTCATGGTTTGTCTCCTTCTCTATTTTTTTTTTTAAGATTTTATTTATTTATTCGACAGAGATAGAGACAGCCAGCGAGAGAGGGAACACAAGCAGGGGGAGTGGGGGAGGAAGAAGCAGGCTCATAGCAGAGGAGCCTGATGTGGGGCTCGATCCCATAACGCCGGGATCACGCCCTGAGCCGAAGGCAGACGCTTAACCGCTGTGCCACCCAGGCGCCCCTTGGCTCCTTCTCGATTACGTTCACACCTCTATTAGAACAAAACCAAGGGAGGAGTCGCAGAACTGAGAAACCCTGGACAAACAAACCTAACCACAATAAATGTCAGGTTATTCATCTGAGGGGGTAATAATGGCGGCCAAGGTACATCACGCAAAGAGCTCGGTACACAGTAACCATTCATTAGCTGTAGTTACAACGGAGCAAACACAGTGACAACACAGTGGGATAGGGTATGATTGATCTCTGCAGATAGCGCTAATGGGGGAGAAAACGAAAGTCAGTACTGCCCGGGGAGAGGAGCTATCTCATGGAAACCTGGAGGGATGGGCTGCTCCAGGTGGAAAAGCCTTTCACCAGCCCCGCACTGGGGAGCTGGGGGAGGGCAAAGGCCCCGGGGGAGGGAGAGATGCAGCGGCTCCAGGAAAGGGAGTTGAAATACTCATTGTGCATTAACTGAGCACAGGAATCCTTATCAGCCCTCCCATCTCCTGCCCCCGGGACTGCTGGTGACCCTTTCACATGAGGTCCTCGCTAAACAGCTGCAGACGGCTTCCCCATGCCACGTGCACACACGGCGTCCTTCCCCTCCACTTCCATCACACGCTAAATGTCAGGGCCAGCCCCAGTGCCTGTGTTCATCAGAAAGAGAAAGCTAGGTCTTTTTTCCACTCTGCTCTGATTTATACATGTACATTTATGGTGTCAGTCTGTATAAAAGCAGAATTTGTGTTCCTGCAATGACACCATAAATCCTCCTGGCCTCCCTTCCACTCACTGGGAATACTGAGCGCTCTGCTTCCACTGACAGCAGATAATGGCTCTTAGGAAGGGCAAGGAATTCACCAGCAGATAACAAGGGAACTCGGCGGGAGGTGTGTGCGTGTTTGCACGCATGTGTGCACAGGGTGGGGGCTGCGGGGAGAAGGCCTGGGTGAAACCCGAGCCCTCGAGCGCTTGATTCTTTTTTCTTTCTTTAAGTACAGATTGTTCTTTCGATCATTTTAATAAATCTCTCCCAGAGTATCCGTTTGCAAAGGCTGCCATAGCGTAACTGCTTAAGCCACAGAAATTTATTTTCTCACAGTCCTGGAGGCTAGAAGTCTGAGATGAAGTGTCAACAGGGATGGTCTCCCCTGAGGCCTTGCTCCTCAGCTTAGAGATGGCGGCTGCCTTCTACCTGCCTCTTCACGTGGTTTTCCTCCTGCGCCTCTGTGTGTCCTAATTTCCTCTTATAAGGACATCAGTCAGATTGGATTGGGGCCCACCCTAATGACCTCGTTTAAAAGTAATTACCTCTTTAAAGATCCAAATCCAAATATAGTCACATTCTGAGCTACTGGGGGTTAGGACTTCAATATATGAATTCTGCCCGGGAGACAACTCGGCCCATACCCCCACCAAAACTTCTCACAAATTGTAGTGTTAAGAAAGGAAGCAACGAATCCAAGGGAGACTCACCAACGCTCCCAAGTGGGAGGCAATGTAAAAAAGAAACTCTCTTTTTATCTCTGTCACCTGTTTTCCCTGCTTATGAGTTTCAAAATACTTTACTACTCTAAGTCACTACCTTCTCTACAAATAAGCATATCTTTTACGTCTTAACTTTGGACATCACTTCCTGCTTATCTTTGGAAAAGGAGGCCGCCATCTTTTTATCTGCATTTGTCATGAGTGGGTTTTTTTTTTTTCTTTTCTTTTTTGGCTGCTTTTAGTGATACATGAAGTTTTGGAAACGTCAGATAAATATGCTTTCTACTCTTTACCATTTGTCCATTTAAGGTTTAGCCAAAAAAAAAAGAAAAAAAAAAGCAATCAGAGACAGAAAGGGGCGGCAAAAGCAAAACCAGAAAGTTTCCTGAAGCAGATCCCTGTCAAAAATCTGCCAGAATTTCAATCTTTGACCATTAAAAAAAAAAAAAAAGTCCTCTGTAGTGAATAGTCACGACTTGAATACGCGACTAGAGAGCTGCGATGAATTGCTTAGCTGACTGGAATGGGGGACTCGAGATGGTTTTAGGAAGAAACAACTGGTTTTTGGCTCCATCCTCCTCAAAAGAGGTCTTCGAGCCTCTTGTAGTGACTGCACGTATCAGCTGAGAAGTCACACCCATCCCCAAAGGGGCTGTATTTTCTGTTGCTATTGTCCAGTTTCCTTAAATGCGAGTGTGTTTTAGAAAAAGTTTACTCAAAGCCTTTCTCTTATTTTCTCAAATGCATTTGTGAAAGCGCATTTTTCTTAGCCAATCCCTCTGAAAATGTGACTGTTTAAGAAAGGAGCGGGAGTTCCATTTTGTTTCCATTAATGAGAGGGGGTTAACTGTATTTAATAGCGGTTTGGGAACTTGCCTGGGGTGACACAGTGCAGCAATTCCAGGACTGGGACAATCATTCTGATTCTATCCACGACATCAATGTTCAAAATTCTTGTAACATATAGACATTTTATTCACCATTTAGTCAACTGCCTGCTACAAAAGGTTATTTTTTTGGCAAGAGTAAGTTAATCTGTTCAGCCACGAATTAAAATTATTTTCAATTTAACACTATTTTCAGTACCTCCCAAATATTTTTTTCCTATTCCAATGGCAAAAAAGTAACTAATGAAACAATATTAAATATACACATACAGCAACATGAATATTTATATAGTCAAGTCCAATAAAAGAATCATTTCACGATAGCAGACAATCACCGACTTCAAAAGGATGTTTCCCACTTAAAAGTATGTGATTACTAAGTCTCAAAATACATTTTAAATTCGAGGTATCTTTTTTTATTTTTCATAGACGGATTCCTGGGGTTGGGGTATTATTCTCGGTTTGTGATTTCCTGTGCTCCTGGGTCCCTACCACGAATTTGGGTCAAGTGCCAGTTACCTACTTCTCCCATTAAAATTAATCCAGCTTTGTTATGTCAAAATCAGGCTGCAAAGATTTTAATAGTGTCTTTTATAGGAGAAAAGATATACTGGTTGCAAAGCTCACCTCTCCCCCTCCACCAAAAAAACAAACAACCAAACAAAAAGCTAGTCACTTCGATCATTACCATAGCTTTTTAAAGTAGATCGAAAGTGATAATCTCATTCTCTTGAACACATTTTTCTCATTACATAAAGAAAAGATTAACTAATAGTAGAAACGGTATTAAAAATTCATGTTGTAATTAGGCACGAGTCTCCATGGTCCAGATCAATCAAACAATCAGGGTAGATAACTGTCTAAATAACTTAAGCTACATAAATAATCACGCCAACTGGGGATTCCTTTAGTGATCTAAATTACATAGTTTAGTTACCTATAAGCATAAAATTAATGAGCTGTTTGGACAATTGCCATTTCTCTGTCAACTGCATAGTGTGAAAACAAATAAAAAGGTACACGTATGGGCCACAGTAACCAAGCCATATAAATCTCAACTTGGGACTAGTCTCATTTAATAAGCACTTGACAAGCAAGACTGCAAGACATACTAGGTTCATTGTCCCTTGAAACTCCCACCGCCTTATGAAGAAGATCCTCTTGTTTTCCCTTTTTACGGGAGGGAAAACTCTTGGTTTACACAGGTTAAGAAACCCGCACACAGGTCACCCAGCTGGGCCATGGTACAGTCTGGTTTTGACTTCAGCCCCCAGCAAAGGGGTTTCTCCCCGTGCACAGGGGCCGTGTGATCAGGGTTGGGGCCCAAGCGGGGCTAACCCAGCAGGCTGATTCATGTAAATAGCTCAATCAGGAAATTCTATGTAACCAAGAAAAACAAAAATTTATCTTACTATCAACATTGATCTCTATAAAAGTATAATTCCCAAATCTCTACATCCTTCCACTGCCTCGTGAGACCTGCTTGGCATCAAGGACGTAGTTCAATCACACCGATTACCAGAACGTGGTTAACAGAGGAAGAAACAGTCCAGGTGGGACAGTGTAAACAGAGAAGAGTGAGTTACAAGTTTAAACGTTAGTTAAACACAGATGTGACTGATGTTAGGTCCTTATCTCTGAGATCTCAAAAGCTCTCCCCAAGAGGTCCTAACAATCCGTCCTGACCAGGCGAGCAGGCCTAACCACTGCCTGTCTCCCCGGGCCAGGCCGGTCACTCTTGCCGGCAGCCTGAGGCCTCCACGGAGCAGAACAGCTGGGACCCCCAGATCCTTCCTAGAGCCTTCAGAGAGAGTGCACCCCCCCCCACCATTGACACCCTGACCTCAGACTTCTGGCCTCCAGGGCTGTGCGAGAATACATTTCTGGGCGGTCCTTTGTTAGGACAGCCCCGAGAAACAAACACAGGACCCTGAGGTTACCTGGATCGCATCGGTCCTGACACCTGGGAAATTATTTCCAGCCACTCTGCATCCAATCCATCGGGAAGTTAAACATAAACCACAATAAACTGGCGGCTGACTTTGGATAAAGGCTTATTTCCGGAGCACTGATTAACTTAGGTATCACGCAGGGGCTGGACAGAAGGATGGTGTCCAGAGGAGACCTTTGGACTGCGACGGAGCCCTAGAAATGCAGCCAGAACGCCACGGAAAGACCTCTGTTCTACTCAGCTGCCCAAGGACCACCCTTTGTGAAACATCGGGACAGGCACCCATGAGAACCGTTCCTTTTTCATGCCTCAAACCTGGTTCTACCTAAATAACAGGACAAATCGTCGAGGCGGCAAACGCCCCCGTTCACCTAACGTCCTCAGTGTCACAGGGAACAGCGGGGGGACGTGAGGCAGGTGAGACAGAGGGCGGGAGGAAAGGCTTCAGGCTGGGCAGAGCAGGGCTGGCCCCTTGGAAGAAGGGGGCATTCCGGCGGGGCTTGAAGGGGGGGATGGAGGGGGCTGGTGGGGAGCAGAAGGCTAGGGGGCCCCCTTGAAGGACACTCAGAGGACAGAGAACCCACTTTGCCTGGCCCAACACGAATGGTCGTGGGCGAGAAATGAGAACACCGTCCGAGGACTGAACAGAGGGCTCTGATCGCGGGGCCGGAAGGGGGAATTCACTCCGTGGCAAGGAGGGAACCGACCAGTCCGGGGCTTTTTTTTTTTTTTTTTTTTTTTTTTTTTTAACGAGGGGGGGTGA